>NC_135858.1:38573807-38611307 GCF_031162955.1 Sander vitreus | reverse complement strand
CACATCATGGTGCAACAACTGACAGCTGTGTGTTGGATTACAGTCCTTCACAGCATGTTTGTCTTGTTAAAATGAAAAATGCATTTTATGTTCTTGCATGAGAGATTTTCACGAGTAGCCAACTTATCTACAAAAAGTTACACGTGTAACGGCAAAGCCACAAAACACAGTAGAGACGTGAATGTGCTTTGCTCCTTGCGCTCTTTCCTGGTGGTGAGCAAATGCAAATCTTGGTAATAATTGACATGAAAATTGCACTTCACAGCTTGATTGTTACTGGAACTGTACCTCTGCCCCCACACTGGCACAGTTAACTTCTCCGTCTGTCACCAAACAGGCACAAGTGAATAATAAACCTGGTTACGAAAATGACTCTTTCCTTCCTCAAAGTCCCACTATATGCACCATGAGCTTTAAAGAAGACAGAGCACATCATGTTTCAGTCTGTCCAACAGGTGGACGTAATAGATGTTAACATTTTCTGGAGTATTCTGTGATTTCATATTTGATCTGAATCTTGTTTTCTTATTTTTGACAAAGGGCCATATCCAGATTGTGACATGTACTGTACATGTCTGTCATATCTACCAGCATGTGCAAACCAGTAGGATGGACACATGAATACTTTTTATAAAAAGGAATATGCTATAGTGTGGAGTTAACAACTTTATCATTGGCATTGTATTTTTCAGTGTTAAAGCAGCTGAGATTGCTCTTTAATATAAACAGAGCAAACATCACAGTACATTTACAGAAAGCCTGTGATCTTTACAATGCATTTTTGTACAGAATGAGGACTGTAAACTGTAAAGTTAAGCTGAACACTCAACAGTTTATATTTTGCAATGAAAAAGTCATCACATTCAGTATGAGCATTAAACAAGAGGGAAGTCTCTCAAGCTACTACACAGCAGAACAACATTGGTGCCATCTAAATGGCAGATGGAACTAAAGCCTATATGATTCAAACACAAGAAAAGAAACAATAATCAAAAGACTGCATTGCCACTGTTCATTCATTCATTTGTTCTCCATTGTTCAGATGCATTGTCAGAAACAACAGTGCATGCTTTTTAGATTAGGTGACACAAACAAAACAACTATGTTTCAGTTTGCGAAATAGTAAACGGCTGCTCGAAGCTATTGTGTTCTGAAACTTTCATACCATTAATAATAATCACATAATGGTGTCTGCAAAGCAAGTGCTACAATAATAGCAAAACGAACAGTTCACACCACTCATGTAGGCTAGTGGTGACACACAAATAAAGATATAGGCAGCTGATGGAAGGGATGGCAGGTGGCTCACAGCCAGAAGGTCCTGGGCTCAACCTTGGTCATCATAAGTGGTTGAGGAAGCGGATAGAAAGACAGTTTAAAGATGTTTACTACTCCATATCTTGCCAGCAGTAGATTAAATAATAGTTTTGCATCCACATTGCTACCTTGACTTTATTTTATTGTACACCCCTGTGTCTCACAGCTGCATCTCCTTCTCCCTCTATTTGCATAGTTTGACATACAACAGTTTGTCTCCGTTGTTCAGATGCATTGTTGGAAACAAAAGAACCAGTTTTGAGTGAAGGTGACAGAAACAACAAGAATGTGTTTCAGTTTACAAAGCAGCAAATACTACAAATGCAGCAATGCTACAAACTCCTCATCCAATCAGCCCCCCCCCTAATCTATTGGGCTAGAGGGCTGTCAATCTGACAATTGTGATTTCCATCAGATCAGAGTATCACTTGGCTGCCTGTTCTGCCAATCTTTCCAGCCCTTGTCACATGACTAATTAATGTTTCCATGGTGACTATCTAAAATTGTCATTTGTTTAAAATAAAAACAAGGGAAATTAATAATGAATGGGATGCGTTTTATTTAGCAGAATTACGTTGTGCTGTTCTATCTTATCCAATATTTCCTATATTTCTGAGCAGATTTTCTATGCTGTATTCTGATCAAATGTTATACTAGGTGCCTGTAAAGAAACAAATGTATTTCAAGAATCTCCTCCATTAAAGTCAATACAAACCATCAAGGTGGCGCAGCACTCCTTCAATAGATCTGCTCACCGGCCAGAGTGCCGCTGAGCAATGGAGCGCTCAGGGCTGCCACTGCTGGCCAGAAGACATATTGCAGCAATACTGGTGATTAAAACGTAATCTACTTAATTACCTCTGTCGAAATAAATGGAAGAAAGGCATAAGATAAAGAGTGCCTTTGTGCCTCTTTAACAGACACAAAATGCAATAAAAATGTGCATCATGAACAGGGCCCTTACATGACAACAAGATGCGTTTTCAACTCAGACATTGTTTAAATTCACCTAGCCTGTTAGCTGCTAGCTGCCGTCTGGGATGAGTGAGTGTGTTCAGCCAGGCTTAAGTAATAATCATCAAGCAGCAGTTCCGTGTGTATTTGTAACATATATATCAATTTTGTGTGCGATCCATCTGGCGTTGGTGAATAGTAGTCTCTGCAGTGGCGAACTGTGTATTAGTTGCCGTAGCCAGGCTTGCAGGCCCGACCGGCATCCTTCTACTTCCTCCCCGCCTTCCCTGCCTGCCGCGGCCGACAACAATCCAACTAGCGCCCGCTGGTCTGGTGGATGTCCTCCAGAGGACAGTTCATGCTTTCGCTGCAAAATTTTTGTGGCGAAAAAAGTTTATTTCCCCCTCAAAAATAGATAATTGAGCACTGTAGTGGTTATGATCATATCAGTGACTATGTAACTACATGGAAACAGGCCAAATTATGCCTGTTTCTTGTAAAGTAACAGCGTTACAGAAGGCTTGATGATTATTACTGAAGCCTGGCTGAACACACTCACTCATCCCAGACGGCAGCTAGCAGCTAACAGGCTAGGTGAATTTAAACAATGTCTGAGTTGAAAACGCATCTTGTTGTCATGTAAGGGCCCTGTTCATGTTGCACAGACATTTTAATTGCATTTTGTGTCTGTTAAGAGGCACAAAGGCACTCTTTATGATATGCCCCCAAAACTAGCCGTTTTAGCTGAGTGGGAGCTCTCAGCATTAGCTGCAGCAGCTCCATGTTGCTAGCACCGATTTGGGTATTTATTTTTTTTGCTATCGACAGTACTCACACACGTATAGCAATGTATATATATATATATATATATATATATATATATATATATATTAACGTAAAAATTGCCTGGAGTTCTCCTATAAGTTACCATGTATCCAGCTAATTTAAATAGATTATGTTAATGTATTGTGAGTTAACCTTATTTAATATTGTATGTGGCGTTTTCTTTTGCGGGGTGCAAAACAAATTCCTTCCAAGACCATTTTGCAGAGCTACCGTCACTGTGTCAAGAGCTTAGCACCACCCAAGATGATTGTGATTGGTCCAAAGAAATGCAAACAACCCAGTGGTTTTTTTCTTCTCCTATCCCAGGATGTGTGTGGAGTGGCCAGACTGCTGTGGAGATAGGTCTGGCAATGCAAGACTAGGTAACCAGCAGTACACCTGCCAAGTGTCACGCATGCACGCACCCACCCACGCACACACACACACACACACACACACACACACACACACACACACACACACACACACACACACACACACACACACACACACACACACACACACACACACAGAGATTCCTCGCTTTATAGTTGGCCAAAACTAGCCAGAAGTCCAGGCTGATGCTGAGGGGTCGGTTGATCTGATTGGAGGGTGTAGAGAGGTTCATTTAGTGCTGACTGTCAATCAGGAGACATCTAGGAAGCCAAGACATCACAACACAGAGACATCATGTTGCTTCACAGAAAGCATGAACCCAAGTGTTCACATGTATAGCAGTACATATAAGTGTGTGTATGTGTGTGTGTCGGAGAGAAAAAGACTGAGAAGACTGAAGAGAAAAAAGGGACATTTGTTTGAAAGCGGAAGAAAAAAGTGTAAAAAAAGGGAAAGGGTAAAAGAGAAAAGGGTAGATAGATGGAGAGAATAAAAGGAGAAGTAGAGAAAAGGGTTTTGTAATCTCGGTACAGCGGTGTTGTGCCGTCTCCATGGCGACAGGCACAAAGGCCCGTGGTTGGCCATTGATGGCTAATTGTATTCTTCACAGCTCTTTTGTTAATTGTTGTCTGCCCAGCTCCCACTTCCTGCTGGGCCACGGCACAAAGCCACGAACAGGAGGGATTAGAAATGGCACATCAGCTGCCCCAATGCACAGCCAAGCTCTCTCTACCTCTCTTTCATTCTCTCTCCTCCTCTCTTTGTCCCTCTTTCTTTCTCTCTATCTCTCTGTCCCCATAGAGCCGCCCCTCCTTTTATCTTCTCACCGTGTGCACTCCCATGACCTTGTCGATTCTTTCTTTCTTTCTTTCTTTCTTGATATGAGGTCATCACTGCTTCAGTCCCATTTATGTGACGTTCTATCAGCTTGTTTTTGTGCTTTGTCTCCTTCACCGCCAGCATTATTCATACAGATGCAGAAAAGACAAGCTTCATGTACAGCATGCAGTTCAATGCAGATACATCTTTTAAAAGAAAAGTAGTTTTTTAGTCAGAGTTTTGGCTTTTCATCACAAAGCCAACGTTTGCCACAACTGAAAACTGAGCTTTTTGGAAACTGATTGACAACTTTTCACAATCACAGAGCGGGTACGGTACTTCCACTTTGCAGCAATGTTAAAGGGGTGGTTCAGAATTTTGGACATAGGAGCTCATTTCCAGGTTAGCCAGTGTGTTATTTATCAGTGGAGACCGACTTCAACACTTTTCATCCAGTCCTTCCAGCTGCAGAGTTAGCTGCTGCTAGGCTAGCGCAAGTCAACAGTATCTGCTAGCCTGCCACTAAAAACAGTCTTACCCACTCCACAGTACACCTGAGGCAAATACATTATAACTCCAGACTATCCATGTAAATGTCTGTGTTTATAGAATAAAACTACCCTTCTATCGCATTGCAATAGTTATACTTTGTTCCCTTGGCATAGGCTACAGCAGCGGCGGAGTGACATTACCTAGGCTACTGAGAAAGCCGGTTTCCATGACAATCACACAAGTTTATTTACCTGTCGCTGCAATCTGCATGTAAACTGTCCGAGCTGACATGACTTTTCTGTCAGCAATTACCTAAAGTTAGCGGTTAGCCCAGCCAGGTATCTACCAAGAGTGTAGCTATACCGTTAGCTAACGTTGTCACTCTCCACAATGCATTGAACTGTAACATTATCTCCACTAACGTTGTCAGTCTCAATCTATCAGTAGCAGCTAGGCTAACGTTATGAAAGGGGCTAGCTTTATTAGCTAGAGTAGCCTACCAAAAGTTATTACCTGTTCATCAGTAGCTGTTGGTGCATCTGGAAAGACGGATGGAACCACATTCATTGTCAGTGACTTGTGGTCCTTTAGACTGTGGGGTTTTTCAACGTCCTCTGGTCTAAACTACACTACACATTTGCCACCTGAGTAGAGTCTGCGCCTTGATGTCCAAGCCAGCAGCAAGAAGCCACAGTTGGAATGGAAATTTGTGGAAACTTTGTGGTGCCCATCTGTTTGGTTTATTTTTACAATTTCTAAATGCACACTGAATCACCATGTTGCCTAGTCCTTAGTTTCCAGTCCACTGCTTCAGTACCACTGTACTAGGCTACTACTAGGTGTCCTGACTGTAGTGCGCTTGAGCTGCTGCTGAGTAACTCGTCCCTCAAAATGTAATGTGATCATTGAGGTGCAAGGGTAGTTTTATTTCTAACATTATTCTATCAACACAGACATTTACATGGATAGTCTGGAGTTATAATGTATTTGCCTCAGGTGTACTGTGGAGTGGGTAAGACTGTTTTTAGTGGCAGGCTAGCAGATACTGTTGACTTGCGCTAGCCTAGCAGCAGCTAACTCTGCAGCTGGAAGGACTGGATGAAAAGTGTTGAAGAACGGTCTCCACTGATAATGATGTAATAATGATGAATAACACACTGGCTTGGAAACTTGGAAATGAGCTCCTATGTCCAACTGTTAATGTATGAAAAGAAATATGATAAAGACTTAATTGCTATTCTATACTCCTTTGTCCTTTGACAACAGCTAGACCAATCATGAATGCCAAGAACTACTGTTTGATCAGACTGAAATACAAAACCAGTGATCACAGAAAACAGAACCAAGCAGAGTAACTGACCACATTTGTCAAAATGTTCCATCAATTCATATATATATATATATATATATATATATATATATATATATATATATATATATATATATATATTAGGGCTGTCAAAATAATGCGTTCATTTCGATTAATTAATCTGAGAAAAAAATAACGTGATAAAAACTGAACGCAGATTAATCCATTCCATATTGACGTTTGCAGACAGACGAAAATCTGGTGCCACTGATATGTCTGCTCTTCTCTCTGCTGCTCTGAAACAGACGTTACAGGAAACACAAACCCCGCTGCATGTGACGCTAGTTAACACTATACTCAACAGCAGCTAACATTAGCCTACCGCTAGCTAGTTAACACTATACTCAACAGCAGCTAACATTAGCCTACCACTAGCTAGTTACCACTATACTCAACAGCAGCTAACATTAGCCTACCACTAGCTAGTTACCACTATACTCGACAGCAGCTAACGTTAGCCTACCGCTAGCTAGTTAACACTATACTCGACAGCAGCTAACGTTAGCCTACCGCTAGCTAGTTAACACTATACTCGACAGCAGCTAATGTTAGCCTACCGCTAGCTAGTTAACACTATACTCGACAGCAGCTAACGTTAGCCTACAGCTAGCTAGTAGCTGGATTAAACAGGGTTAAATGCTGACAGCTAACACTAAACGGTGTAAAGTGTGACTGTGTTTTACTGTAGAGGATTCAACACCGGGATGTAACAATCTGCAGCTGCTGTCGGAGAAACAACACAGACGGTGCGTTCAATGAAACTGGTAAACTACAGCCTCGTGGTGCATTTGAAGTTATTGTAAATGTTGTTTTCCCATCTGGTGGTTGTTTTTGTCGTTCAACAGCAATTTACTACTGAAATTAGTTATTTTTTATTGTTTTACATTATTATTAAATCATTTCATTTTGACCATATGGCCTTAGCAATAAACAAGCCGTTCTTTAATGTCACCAACTGTTGTTTAGTACCCTTTTTATTTCTTGTTTTTTTTTACTTTCTTAAAAAGTATTGGTTCAGGCACCGTTAATTAAGTATGCGATTAATTTCGATTAATTAATCACAGAGTATGTAATTAATTAGATTACATTTTTTAATCGATTGACAGCCCTAATATATATATATATATATATATATATATATATATATATATATATATATATATATATATATATATATATATATAAATATAAATAAAATATACCACTGTGTTGTTTCCTATTTCACCATTAGAGGGGGAGGAAAATTAAGAGATATAAATGTGGTGGAAGAAGTATTCAGATCCTTTACTGATCCTTTACAGTAAAAGTCCTGCATTGAAAATGTTACAAGTGAAAGTATGCAACTATCATCAGGAAAATGTACTTAAAGTATTAAAAGTAAAAGTACTCAATGCAGAACTCTCCTCCCATTGTAGAAAGTGTAAAGGACCAACCAGGTGTGTGTTTAATGGTCTGATCTTCTCAGCTGACTTATAGTCATTATATTGTCGGCTAGTTTACTTTAGAATCAAACATCAGATTTATAAACTACATGTGTTCTGTGTGCAGTAATCTTAATGTGTAAAGTAACTAGTAACTAAAGCTGGAACAGATGAATGTAGTGGAGTAACTAAAGTAACTAGTAACTAAAGCTGGAACAGATGAATGTAGTGGAGTAACTAAAGTAACTAGTAACTAAAGCTGGAACAGATGAATGTAGTGGAGTAACTAAAGTAACTAGTAACTAAAGCTGGAACAGATGAATGTAGTGGAGTAACTAAAGTAACTAGTAACTAAAGCTGGAACAGATGAATGTAGTGGAGTAACTAAAGTAACTAGTAACTAAAGCTGTAACAGATGAATGTAGTGGAGTAAAACGTACAATATTTCTCTCTGAAGTGTAGCGGAGTAGAAGTAGAAAGTGGCATGAAAAGAAAAGACTCAAGTACAGTACAAGTACCTCAACATTTGGACTGAAGTACAGTACTGAATTAAATGTACTTAGTTACATTCCACCACAGATTTTGTCACATTTCCACTGCATGGTACGACACGGCTCCTCAACTCAACTTGCTCTTTTTTGGGGTTTTTTAAGCAAAAGTTGTGGAAAGTAGTACCTGGCACTTTCTTTGGTCCAAGCGAGCTGAGCCGATAAAGGGTGGAGTTAAAACAGAGCAGACCACTGATTGGTCAGAGAGAACCATCACTAGCGCCACACAGTGCATCCTGCACAAACCCACCATTTTTAAATAGCTAAGCTACCGTCAATAGCAACCGCAATATTATTATTCACTCAACCCAGATTTTA
The DNA here is from genome assembly GCF_031162955.1 of Sander vitreus. Classification (NCBI taxonomy): domain Eukaryota; kingdom Metazoa; phylum Chordata; class Actinopteri; order Perciformes; family Percidae; genus Sander; species Sander vitreus. The sequence goes on along the minus strand of NC_135858.1, from coordinate 38,602,848 downwards.
AATAATGGCAGCCCGCAACTACTAACTGTAGACTACGGCGTACATTTGCACGCAGCATCGCTATGATGAATCAGCTAAGACCCCGCCTACACTGAGGGGGGGGTACTATCTGCAGTGGAAAACGAAATGGAGCAAAGGACCTGGTACCAAAAGCGAATTGAGTAGAGTCAAATCGAGCGGAAATGAGGCAACAGATGACGGGACGGCCACATTTCACTTGCAGGCTGTGGATATTTGCTCCATCTTCCATTAAATTCAGTTTAAAGCCATAACCAGTGAATTTAAGGATGCATTTCCTGTTTTGGTGTGACCTTCTGGCACCAGTATACTCCATCAGAACTGCTGGTCAGATAATGAAACAGCTTCTAACCCCCCCCGTCCAATCCTTCTCAACGTCGAAATTGGCAGCATTTCTGTTACTTTCCAAAAACAACAATCTGACATGCACGCCCACTTTAGACAGCAATTGTCCATGTGTGTGGAGGTGAGAAAGTATGCAAGTTTTGCATCTCACCCCTCTTGATGATTTTTCACTGCACCTTGGAGTAGGGCCGTTTGGAACAGCTATAAACACATTTGTCTTCCAAAGTAGTCGGATGAGAGAAGTACAAGTACAACTACATGTATTAACTTGTTTTATAGCATAGACTATCCCTAAGACCTTTACCTGCAGGTTCAAACAGTCAACCGTATACAGTAGAAACACTGATGCACAGTGCTGATGGGCCATTAACACTCTTCAATAGGGCTGTAACGTCATTGGTCATGGTCAAGTGCACACAGCCACACAGAATACACAGTATGTAGATTGATGCACATACCAGTCCCTCCAGGATTTCGCAGCCTTTTTTTGAGATTGTTGCAGCCCATAATGCCTGATTTCACGGGAGCTTTTGTAAAAAGTTGCAATAAATGTTGCGATGTCTTTTGTATGTTTGTTGCAATGAAGTTGAGGGAGACAGTGAAAGTTGCAAAAAAAGTTGTGATTTTTTTTTTTTTATAGTTCTTTAAAAATAAAAAGGAAACTTGTTTCAGGGAATAAAACTACTCTGGGCTGAGATTTCCTAGGAACCAAAAAGGCTCAGGATGCTGCAAATGTTGGTATAATATGAAAATGGCTGGTGGATTTAAGACAAAAAATAATAATTTATTGAATGAATCAAATCTGAACATATGTGTCATTGTCAGTGGTTTGTTGATCTCTACATTGTTAGTTAATGTCCTATCGGGACACGGACACACACACACACACACACACACACACACACACATAACCTAGTTTGGGACACACATTCATACGGTTTGATAAAGTACTTATTGGACTTACAATAACGAACGCAGCTGTCCTCAATTTAGGTCATTGTGTCGTCTCATCTCCGGTTTTTCCTGCATCCACCGTGTGTGATTGTGTGATTGTGTGTGTGTGTGTGTGTGTGTGTGTGTGTGCGCGCGTCAGTCGCGGGGGGAACTGAGCAGCCCCGCCCACTGCAGAGAGAAAACGTTCCAGCGTACATTGATGATAAAATGTTTACAGGTTGGCAGGACGGTCTCACATGTTCTGCACGGTCTTTAGCTGTACGTTTTGATGGTAAATGTGAGATGTTGGAGTCACACACGTCTCGTCTTCATCAGAAACAAGGAAATGATCAACCCGTGGCCGTTCTCACTCCCACTCGGTCAGTGGCTCTCAGAGTCACATACTGACGTAAAGTCTGGCACGGGGGACTGCTGGGATTGGTTGAAGTCGCGGGAAACTTCAAGTTATTGGTCAATTAGTGGTAAAGTTGTCTGGTGGTGCCTGTAGCCGGCTCACAGTCACCTGTTGGCGGCTAAACAACTGCTGCTGGTAGCCGGCGTCCCGGAGCTCCGTAGAGGCTAAATACAACCAGCAACGGCTGCTCTGATTTGATCTTATGATAAACGTTACAGCGCTTTACTGAGTTTAAAATACTTCTATTTTAGGTATATAATATATGGTATATTGGTGAAGTAGCATTGATCACTTTGAGGGGCGGATACATTTTTTCTCCACCGGGGATAAAAATAATTCAGCAGAGGCAGGGAGGGACATGTAGATATGAAGAAAGGGGGAAATCTTAGGCATCCCCCCCCCCCAGGCAAATCGCACCCTGGATGGAGGGTATATAAATGCTAACGCAGACTGACGGCATCACCCAGATGTGTAAATGTTTTGGGTGAATGAAACACTCCTCCTAATGCATGTTTTTTAATTATTCTATATATTTTGGTATTTTCATAGCATAAGAGAAGAGTTTTATAGCCTATTTTGACCTGTTGCCTTTTGGGAATGTGTATGTTTAGTGTAATACAGTTTGAAATGTTCCTTATTTTTATAATGAAAATAGCAATGTTATACCCAATGTTACGTCACTCCCCAGCAAGATGACTTTGTGTGTCTTTGCCACTCACAAAATAAATAAATAGAAAGTAACGTATCCTTATGGATTTGGTTTTTTTCCACTTTACCAGACCATGACTCCTGAACCGGGGTACGAACCCAAGATAAATCCCTCTCTAACTTGTTCCACAGAAAGTCCAAGACACTGATGAACAAGGACAATTTCTTGTGTGTTTTTGTAGTATTTTGGCATAAATGGCAAACTTATAAAAACGCTCTGTAAACACTGTGGACAAAAAACATAATTCACATTTTCTAATGTATCCACATTGGTGTGGACACAGCCTGAAGTTTAGAAACGGCCATTTCAAACTGTAGAATTCAATAATGAAATGACGTATATTTCCATAATATTTTCATTTGGTGCAGCCATAAAAAAACATGAATTGGGGCATCTGAAACCCATGCAGAGTCCATCCAGAGAATGCAGTGTACTTGCTGTCTTACTGTTTAAAAGTGTTCCCCTATATCTGTGGGAAATTGAAGGGTAAAAGGAATGAAGAGATTGAATATTACACAAAAAGGTTGTCTCTACCCATGTTTTGGACAATTTGTCACAGAGTGTTGCTGCAACATCAATACGGTGGAAGTGAAATGGAAGATGCATTAAATGATATTTGAAAAAAAAGCATCTTGCCTTTTGTGGAGAAAAAAACCTGATTACTCTTGATACAACTTTTCTCTCAAATTATATATTTTTTAAGGGGGAACATTCACGTCATTTTTGGCGTGTGGAGCGATCGGATGAGATGAAGAAAGACCAGCTCCTTGGTGAGTCACTCCTTTAGGGAAAGAGACATTGCTGTTGAGTTTGTCAAATGCCATTTATTTTGTTGCTTTTCAAATTCATCTCTCCAGTATTTGAGTGGCGATAGATCTGAAAACTGTGACAAATCAAACCCAAACTGCCTGCAGAGAATACAAACTGCTATGATCATTTGATAGAATCATTAAGAGCTCAATTAGTTACATGAGATGAAATGAATAGCTGATTAATCCATTAGTTGATCAACAGACTATGATGATCTTTTAGTCATTTATGACATGTATCAAGTAATGCTGCTTTTCTCTGTAATATTGTTGTTGACTGAATATTTGGGGGTTTGGGGCTGTTGGTGAGACAAAATAAGGGACTGTGTGAAAGTTACTGGGGAGGCTGGCTGAACTTTGTTCTTTTTTTCTTTTTCTTTGATAGAAGACCCTTCCCAACTTTGGTCATATTTTCATTGGACCTCACACTTTACTTATGAAAAAAACAGCAAAACCCTTCCACCAATATCTTCAAATAATAACGGAGTTGGTACAACTGACAAGAAAAGCTTGAATTATTTTAGAAAATGATAAACAAGCGCTAAACACCTTTGTTTTACACATACAGTAAGGGTATGCTCACGTGCAAAGTGATTTAAAACAAGGTTAACCATGAAAGAACGGAATGTGCAACTCTTTTCATTTCTTCTTCATATAATACATCTCACAAGGGAAGGCTGAGCTCAAATTTAAATATGACCCCCACTAATAATTTTCGTACAGTCCCTAAGACATTTTAGACGTCACCTGGAGTACTGGGAACTTGTGATTGTGGTAATTTATAAACTGAACAACTAATCCATTCATTGAAAAAAATGAATTGATAGATTAGTGGGTAATGGAAACAAGCCCTATTGTTAGAAAGTTGTATAACAGTATCCATGTTGGTAGCACAGTGAACTGAACTCAACTAAAGTAAATGTGTGTAAAGAGATAGTTGATATGGATATAAATGAGGAGGAGAGGCTGTCAAGTGATGGCGACCAACCCATCAATAGCGACCAATCGATTTGTGTGTACATGTGACAAGAAGTCAGTGACAGCTAGTCGTTGTGGTTTATTTTCCCTCCCTGTCCCCCACCGCTGTCACCTGGAAATCAGTCCCTCTCCCTTTAAGTGGGAGGTGAGCGGCAGGGCGCTGTGTGGACGCCGAGTGTTTGGAAACCAGAGCAGTAGTCAGATCCCAAGTCACTGGGAGTGAGTGAGCAGGCTGCGCTCTCTGTCTCCAAAACATTTACGCATCGCAGCAGTATTCCGCGTCTCTCTCTCTCTCTCTCTCTCTCTCTCTCTCTCTCTGTACTCCCCGCCGTCATCTTACCAACATCCCCCGCTGACCGGCCGGCTCTCTCCACTCTGAAGGACCGGGAGCAGAGAAGTCAACACACGTACCGAGCCACCTCTGTCCCAAAACCACCGTGCTTTTCATGCGGTGAGGAATTAAAGCGGGAGAGGAAGAGGAGGAGGACGGAAGTTTTTTTTTTGTGTGTGTGTGTGTGTGTGTGTGTGTGTGTGTGTTCGCGTGGAGAGCTCAGGGCGCACCGGGACTGGTGAGTGAAGGCTTTAATCACATATCAACGCGCTGAACATGTAAAGAACTAAAGAGAAACTAAGCTTTGTCATGAACTAATCCTTTAGATGCGAGGATCATCTGCAGAAATGAGGCTATACAACTCACTGGAGATCTTAGTGCCACGCAACATTTCGCTTTCAAAACTTCAAACGTCTCACAAATGTCAGTTGTAGATCTGTGATATTGTTCCCCCAAAACTTCAATTTGTGCCCTCCTCTAATAATTCGAACACATCCAGTTTATTCTAAGATTCAGTTCCCTCCACCAGCAGCTCCACTCTTTCACGGTCTCTTGTGACATTTAAAAAAAATGTTTTCCCTCCCTGAATGTGCCACAAAAGAGAGGCTGACTACTGGCAGCAGTACGCAATGATCGAGTAGGGGGAGATGATGATGATGATGATGATGATGATGATGACGATGATGATGTCAGTTCTGTAGGCAGATGCAAATGAGCAGATAGCGAGTTCACCGAGAATAGGTACAGGCGTCAACACCTCTTTTTTTGTTCACTTCAGCTGATTCACTAAAGTTTAGGAGTGCAATGGAAGAATTCGAACTTTACCAAGTTTTAGAGTAATGTAAAGTTGTCTTAGTGGTCACATTTAAAAACAAAAATAACATCAACGGAGCACTCAAATATCATCCTGTCAGTTGTCTGTAGGGTTAGAATGTAGTTTACATAAGGCTCGGGATGAAATGATGATGTGTGCTGTACCGAATAGTCCTAGTCTACATACAGTATTTGAATGCATGGGAGCATTGTAGGCCAGTGGTACCTGGGGGCCCCCACACAAGGGTCCTTTGAAAGCCTTCGGGGGTCCTGGGCATGTGACGGGTTAGAATATGGTATGATAATAGTCTGCGGTCTAATGTCGATCAATAGTGAGGCTGTCTTGGTGCAAAACAGTTTAGGATAGCACCAGTGTGACGTGTGGACGGACAGACAGCAGGTCTGGAGGTGACGTCTCGGTCTGAGCGCAGAGTACAGAGTATGTACAAGCTTGTGGGCATTCTGCCACAGTGGGGGTGGTCCTCAAGAGTGAAGTTGTAGATTTGTGCAAGTGTGTATGTGTGTGTGCTTGTCTTTACAGTGGCTGGATGCATACAAAGCTGTCCGTCAGTGGGGAGTCCCTGACCTTTCTTTCCGTCAATCTTCTTTCTTTCCTCATTCGCTCTTCGCTCCCATCTTCACACCCCCTACTGCTGCCACCTCATTTTCTTTTCCTTTCCTTTCCTTTCTTTATTTCCTTTCCTTTTCTGTCTTTCTTTCTTTTCTTCTCTTTTTTTTCGGGCCATGTTAGGACAGTAATGCTGCATCTCTATATGTCCTGCAACCTGCATGCACACGCTCCCATAATGCTCTTTGATCTCCACAGTGAGAGCAAGACGGAGCAGTTGCAAAGCAAATATACCTGCTTTCTCTCTCTCTCTCATTCTCACACACACACACACACACACACACACACACACACACACACACACACACACACACGCAGGATAGTCTAAAGGAGTGGTTTGGCATTTCACCCTTCACCTCCACCCCCCTTCTCTCTCTTTTGGAGCTTGGTCTTCTCAGGTGAATGGGTTCATGTAGGATGAAAGGTGACCTAGGCGCTCAGTCTTTCTCTCTCTGTCTGTCTGTCGCTCAGGTTGAGTGCCATCATGTCTTACATCGTAGCCATGTTTGGCCGGCAGGTGTCTGTTAAAAGTGTATATCAGGACCCCTCACACTAGTCAACTGTTTAACCTCCGTTTTAAATCGAGTGTTTTTTATTAAGCTCCAGGTAATCATGGCAACAGTACTGGTGCTCCATGCTTCTTTACCAGTGAACTCACTAAGTTTGTCCCAGTTTGTTTCCCTTTCATGTGTCACCATTACATTCAAGTCCCAGAACTGTGCATCTAATATTCCTAAAAAATAAATATCCAGCGATCTCTGCAAACCCAGAAGGTTGTTCAATAACACTTACTGCTGTTCTGAAGGTATGAATCAACTCCTCAACCACTTTTCTAACCACTTCCTTCATCTGAAAGACACAAATATTCCATCCACTGCTTGATAAAAAACAGTTAGTTCTTTTCCCTAATACAAACACATACATGGTATGAAGCAATAACATATTTCCTCTCTCAATTTGTATGACATGAACCAAAGTTGAAAAAAATCAGTAATATTTAATATATATCATTGTTTCCTTCCAAAATGATATATTTTTAGTATAAAAGAATGCGTCAGTTTTGCTTGAACACTGACGTATGTCATTTGTGCTACTGGGAATTAGGAGAATCTTTGAGGATTAGAACCGTAGGTATGTTGTTAGGAGTAGAGGTGCAACGATGAATCGATTAATCCATTACTTGTCAACTATTAAATTAGGGTTAGTTTGGACAAAACAAGACATTTGAGGACGTCATCTTAAGGCTTTGGGAAACACTGATCCACATTTTTCACCATGTTTTGACATTTTTATAGATCAAACAACTAATCGATTAATCGAGAAAATAATCGACAGATTTATCGACTATGAAAATAATCGTTAGTTGCAGCCCTAGTTAGGATACACCGGCCGCGTCTTTATCGCCTGGAAAACCCCAGGACGGGCGTCGGGTGCCTGCTCATGTGCCGACTTTCAAGGGTGCGGAGCCGTTGCTTAGCCATCATAACAAGCTAACTGTATCATTGACATCTAACATCTCCATCTTAACGTAAACTAGCTTAGCTAGAAATCCCAAGTTCAGAACTGATCTTTATCCAGGCGTTGATTTTTTTTTTATGTGTATATTAACATATTGTTCATGGGACAGCTCGTAAAGCTCTGGGTAGCCCTGCAATGTGATGATTACGGACGACAGGAAAGATATCTGCTTGGTTGGTTGGTCCTCGTCATGTGCGATGCTGACTTCCAAAAGTTTAACTTTTTTTTATCTCAGGACGCAAGCGCTTGGGAACGCGTGCGCCCTGCCCGCGCATTGTCATCAATGACAACAATGGATCTGAGTGCATAAAAACGCAGCATGTGTCAGGACCCTTAAACAACCTGCTGGCTTTTTCAAAGATCTCTGGGTGTTTATTTTTTTAGGAAAATTGGACGGTTAGCGTTGTAGCTCAAACGTGATGCTAATTAGAGCTAGACCAATAAATCGACCAGGCCCATTTATCGGCCGATATCAGCTCACTGCATATATATATTGGTATCGGTTGTATGTTTGCACTGTACAGTGTTCCGATTTGTATGTGTCCTGGTCCCAATTTAAAAAAGAAATGCAAAGGAACCATATCAATATTGTTTTATGTTATGTGTTAATGTAAAACAAATATTCTATCGGCTGATATATCGTTATTGGTTTTCTCAAACTCCCAAATATCAGTATCGGCCTCAACAATATAACAACCAACCCAGCCATGGGTTTACAGGGATGAATGAGGAGGTTTTCCTAGAGCTTCTCCAGCCATGGTATAATGACTATAAGCCACTCCACAGCGTTCTGATGTAGAACATAATGGACTCCACCATACCTGTTACCTAGCCATGCATTCTTTTTAACATTTTTCATAATTATATTAGACTTTTGAATTTGTTACATTGCGTTCTAAATGATGTGTGTGTGTGTGTGTGTGTGTGTGCGTGTGTGCGTGTGTGTGTGTACCACTTCCTATACATCAGATGTCTCCATAAGGGCAGCAGAGCAGACAAAGGTTTTTTCCCCTCTCTCCACCTGACCTCCTATATCCTCTCGACATTGTTCTCTGAATCCTATTGAACCAGGAGTCCACAGAGAAACACCACAATGGGAGAGAGAGTGTGTGTGTGTGTGTGTGTGTGTGTGTGTGTGTGTGTGTGTGTGTGTGTGTGTGTGTGTGTGTGTGTGTGTGTGTGTGTGTGTGTGTGTGTGTGTGTGTGTGTGTGTGTGTGTGTTCCTCAGCCTCTCCTTTAACACAGTGTGAGGCCAACCCAATCACACAGAACAGTGCTGGGTTTGGGGAAGCCTTATGATCTCTTTAAATAAAACCCTCTGGCTGCATTTTCTCCTTTGGGAGAATCACAAGAACTGTCAACATTGAATGAGTGACTGATTAACACGCTGACAGGCAACAATATTCTTTTAATATAAAGTGTATGTATGTGTGTGTGTGTGTATGTGTATATCTATATGTGTGTGTGTATGTATGTATGGATATATATATATATATATACATGTTATCCTTCTACACGTTGTTGCTGTCAAAGTAAATGACTTAGTAGTGAATTATTGAAGTACAGTTGGCAGTTGCTGCTGTGCTTTAAGTAGAGATGCACCGACCGGAATTGGCCGGTTTTCACGTGCTCGGCCATGACCGGCAGGTCAGTCTGACATATGCCGATTTCATGCCAGTCAACGCTACAATTAACTGACAACATAAGTTATACGTGTTACAGTTTTCAAGGACGGAACAGCACAGTCTCTTTTTCCTTTCTGTCAACTTTTCCGCCGTGTCGCGCGTACCCGCTCGCGGTGTGAAGCGCGTGTCCACGCTATTCTCGCACATGTAGGAACCTCGTGAATTAACCTGCAACATGTCAGCTGTTTGGAAATTCTTCAGCGTGTGTGCAGAAGATAACAAGTTTGCAATATGAAAACACCTGCGAGGAGGAAGTAGGGCGTGGAGGGACGACACCAAAAACCAGAATCACATTTCTTTAGTTGATATCTGATGTGTAAAGAAGGAAATGGTTCTAACGTTGCTCTTTAGATGTGTGTTAATGTCCCCCACCAGGAGTCATTGATATAGTTCTGTTTTATAGTGATCCATCATCTGTTCAAAAAATGTTCTATGTTCTGTCCAAATGCTCTATTAAAGAAAAGATAGAAAATAAATATTTGTGTGCTGTAAAGTGGTTAGAAAAACTGAAATTGGAATCGGCTGGCCTAACTCAAAGAAAATCGGAATCAGCCTAGAAAGTTGTAATCGGTGCATCTCTAACTTTAAGGTTTGATGCTGGTTTGCTTCGAGATGCTGTGGAGGTGTGGTGTTAGTTTGATGCAACTTGTCAGTTATGAATTAATAGTCTAAAAACAGGCTTCTATTCAGGCAAAGGTGGTAAAGGGGTTTCTCTTCTAATCTGACTCAAAAAGCGGATGAATAGATTCATATTCAGGGTAATTGTACCTGCTCTCCTCACATTAAGCCAATATGACCCCAAACATGTAGTCTTTAACAATTCTTTACATTCTTATCACAAAGACAAAATCCAACCATTTAGTGTAACTCTGAGAATGGTTTCTTTTTTTCTAGAAACTGACTGATGTGAGAGCTTCTTGGTCACCCTTTAAGTAGATGCCCCTCGTCTTCATTTTTCTTTTCTGTTTTATCTTTGAGGCTAACAGGGCGAGGGAGAGAGCAGTAATAATAAGTGGAGATGTTAAACGCGTGAAGGAATCAGAGGTGGAAAGTTTCTTTGATTCCTGTTGCCTCATCTTAAGGTCTCCTGGGACTTTTTAAAGACACTTTCCACCTGTTGCCTTCACAGAGGAAGGAAAAAAAAGATGACTGTATGAAAACACACACACACACACACACACTGTGGCTCACGCTGGGCAGGTGTTAAAGTAAAAGTCTTATACTGGTTGTGGGCCACTTTCAGAGACACCTAGAGACATCAGCAGCTGCACACACATCCCTGCAAGCATCTACACACACCTTCAAGGTAAGATTCCTGCTTTACGTGCAGCAGCAAACTCTTTAACAAACTTCAATAATATGAGTGGAATGTGTTTGCCTCTGCTAGCAAGGTTAAATACCTTCTTTCATGGGTTTGTTTCTGAGGCAGATGCACTGTGTGTGTGTGTGTGTGTGTGTGTGTGTGTGTGTGTGTGTGACAGCAGTAATGCAGTATTCACATGCTTAGGTTTCTATTCTATAAAGCTGAAGATTAAACAGGGATTTTGAATGATATTTGGAAGATCTCATTCTGTCCTTCACACACCGTTGCATTTACGTTCTGCCAGGTGTGCTTTTGGATGTGCACTCACTCGTCCATGAATGCTGTCATAAGCTAACAATACTGCTTATAATGCCCGCGCTTTCAACCACGGCAGGCATTCATCAACAGCTGTAAATCAGTTTTGAAGGAGAAAGAACGGAAGCATTTTTGAACGCTGCCCTGCGTTTCTCATGCCACTTTTGAACACTTTCTAATCCCCAAGGAGAAAAACCGAAAAGAAACAGCACTTGAGTTTTCTGAACTTTTTCCTTTGCATGTGCACGCCTGCGTTAAATGCATGTGTGTTCATTCAGCACGCAATGTCAAAATACAAGCTCCTACAGGACTAAGGTGTGTTTCATTAAATATAGAGTTGAATGGGAAGCTTTTGTTGTGAGGTATGTGGAGTTTTTTTTAATTCTGATGTTTGTCTATAACTTCCCGTTATGCTCGTCACATAATGGCCCCCTATTGTTAAGCGCACAAGACATGAATGAGCAAGTTTATATGTGACTAGAATCTGCCTCTTAATTTAAAGAGCCTTTCAAGAGAAAAAATAATCCATAATCTCATGTGTTGCTCATATAGAGCTTTAATGGAAAAAGTGTGATTCAGTTAGATGGAGACATATTAGAGAAGAAGAATTTGACATTTTACAGTACCACAATGACAAAAAGCCTAGAGGCTCTGCTTGCCTTTTTAATATATTTCAGCTTCTTTTATGACTTTTGCGGCGTTAACCAACAGATTTGCATTGCCATCAGAGAGGAGCACACAAACAGATATTTTGTTCATCACTGAAGATCCCTTTTTCCACACGATTTGTTTATTTCTGTGCCGATAATGAACATTCACAAACACGCTATTGATACATGAGTCCTGCATGTACAAATAAAAACATACCAGTTTCCTGGTTCATTTACATGACTTTTCCCTGGGCTCAAACAACGCCGCTCTGTTCTCATGTGAAACCTTAAGTTGATTATTTTTTTAAACACAAGACCCCGATTCTACGTGTGTGTGTGTGTGTGTGTGTGTGTGTGTGTGCACACGTGTGGTACATTTGCAAATGACCAGAGACCGTTTGTTTCGACTGCAGTCCAGTGGCATGATTTGCATTTTCATAAACAATCAGTGACATCTAAAGCGACAGTAGGCCATTCTGTACCCGCTTTGTATAAGTTGGTTGCTTGTTTGACTAACATTTGTGGTGTATGTGTGACATAAAAAACAGGTCTGCTATAATATGACTTTTAATTATTGGTGCTTTTAGGCATTTGATATATTTTAGTCCCTAATAAATGGAAAAAGGTAGCGTTGTTCTGATACTGATACAAGTATGGGAAAAACCTCCAATACTGGCTAAAATGCTGGTATCAGTATCAGCGAGTATGTGAGTCTATGCACCGATCCGATATCACAATTTAGCCCCGAAAGAAAACTCTTCTCACTTATGACTGACTGTAAAACTAGATGATGAAAGAAAGTTCTATAGCAATCATTCTCTTTTAATGTTTTACTGAGGGTTTAACCCGAGCCTGGCCGTACTACGATAGCAATCGTTTCACATTTATACAGGGTTAGTAGTACACCGCTACTAAATTAGTAAATTAATACAAAATTATATTTTTTTAATGCGCTGGTATCAGATCGGTACTCACGCTACACAAGTTTAGGTATATGAATTGTTATCAGGAAGGAGAAAATGGTATTGGAACATCTCTAGAAAAAAGTAAAACATGTTTCTGACAGACAATATAGCAGCAGTTTTTCTGCATTTGTTTCTCCTGCTCACCACATCTGCATGATAACTTCTTGAAAATCATGCGCTCACTTTTACGTCCTGTGCAGTGAGACAGTGAGATATCTCGGTGGCCATCATGTATCCTCCGCCATACTCAAGATCTCAATTTAAATAATGCCTGTTAAAACCTATACAATCAACAGGGAAAAAAACAGAAAATGCATTATGTATGGTAGGCCTATATCTCATTGTGTCAAAAAAAAACTAAAAAAGATTGATGGTAGATAGATGTGGCAGTGGTGAAGTCGTGGAGGGCTGTATACGAGCATATACAAAGTCACAAACCCTAAACTTGTGTTATTATACTCCCTCTGTCCCACTGTTGTTCCTCTGCAGCCAGATAAGGATTTTTCCTCAATGCTTTTTCATGTGTCTTGGTGTTGTTGTTGTTGTTGTTGTTATTATTAGCTCTGTGTCCATGTTTGGACACCGTTCGCCAGGGGCATAGCACAAACCTCTGGGCCCTGTAGAAAGGCATTTTCTATGGGCCCCTCCATGCATCCTCTGCTATTCATTCTAGCATCTTTTTGGGCCCTCCTCACATGAGGGCCCTGGGTACTCAGTCCCCTGAGTCCCCCCAGTCCGCTACCCCTGCCGTTCGCGGTATCACAAACTGACAGACACATTCGGTTTGACGCAGTTCCTGGTCTATTCACGGTGCTTTTCCTGGGCGATCGCCACCAAAGTGCAAATTGAATTCATTTATACACATCTAAGAATCTACGTGTGTGCATGGGCATTCACATAATTAGCATAGTAAGGTGACACTGATGAGAGAAAGCAGTAAGAACGCTTTGGCGACGCTCAGGTGGTGGTGTAACGTTGCATTCAAAATGGAATCTAAGAAGCTTTTACTGCATAGTTTCGAGTTGTTGAAGCATGCCATTTTATTGTTTTATTTATTACACAAGTACGGTCCCAGATGTGTTGACAGCATTGATATTAGAGCTGTAACAATTAAAAATTTCGCTGCACAATTAATTGTTTTAGAAATAATTGCATTTAACAATATAATTGTCTCTTTTGAATTAATCACAGGATCATAGGCGTAATTCCCAGGGAGGATGGAAGTAGTTGACCCGAAAAATGTATATTTTGCCCCAAAGTGGAAATCACAACCCACCCAAAGTTATGCCCTTACCCAGTATACATCTGTTGGTCATATCTCTGTTATGGGACCCAGGTAATGTAGGAACACAGATACACAGCCTATAATCAGTCCCTCCAGGAATTCGCGATGTCGCGATCGCAACAATTCATGCGAATTCAACCAATCACCGTGAATTCGGTGCGACTCACAATTTTGACCAATAACTTCTGTAAAATTCTGTAAAAAGGAAGAAGTTAGTCTTTAGTTTTGCACTATTGAATTATCTGTAAACATTATACACTTATTTATAGTTGTGTTAAAAGCAAAATTCTGATAGAATGTTAGTGAAAAACTGTCCGAATCAACCAGCGAGATAAACTTCAGTGTGTGGCATTTACCAGACTGCAGACTGGCTGAAGAATGGGAAACTTTCTCTACAAACTCCAAAACCATTTACTTTTTCAGTAGCGTTTAACAAGCATAAAAGTAGGTAATACATTTTCTCTATGAATATAGTATTTAACCAGTTTGACAACCATATGTTTAATCAGTTACAAAGATGACATCATAAACTCCAGTGACTGCTGTTGTTAAAGTCAGAATTCAGAATGATGACCCGTGATTAACATTACTATCACTTAGAACGCCCATGCCTTTCCACCACCTCGCTTTGCTTTGTTTTTAGATGTCCGGCTGAGCTGAGCCAGTCACATACATCTCCATCCCCCCCCCCCAGGCCCATTGGTCCCTACTGAAGATGCACATCTAAAACAGGTCACAAATATACACTGTAAACCTTTTAAAGTCTCACAGTATCTTACTGTTTTAATGTTTTACAGGATCATACTGGAAATGGCAATGCATTCTGGGAGAAAATAATAATATTACAGCACTATCTGCGAATGTGACAGATTACCTGTATTTACTGTTAATACCAACGCATCTTGGGAAAATAAAGGAAAAAGCGGGAATTACAATGCAGCTAGTATATTACTGTTAATTTCAAAATAATACGGTAAGAAATGTCTGTCTATTTGCAGTAAAATACCTTAAGATTTAAAAACAGTATGCTTACTGTAAATGAACAGTAGTTAACTGGCAACGCTGCTGCCAGGATATTACTGTAAAGTTACGGTGAAGTTTTACACTATATAGTTTCAGTTTAAAACAACAACAGTTCCTGAAACTGTTGGGCACCGTGGTTTTCAGTCATCTTTACTCTAACAGGAGGACTGGGGACTATTTTCAGTGGCGGATTAATCAACATTTGGTGCTCTAGTGAGTGTTCATGACAGCAGGACAGTGTGTGTGGTATGTACTCAAAATAATTGTCATAGCAATAAAAGTAAATGTGGCTCATTGATGTGTTTTTAATAGTGTTGGGGCAACAATGGAGCTCTAAGGCACATATGATCCCATATGTGTGAGTAAATTCATTGTTGGTTTTGGTCTTTTCACAAGACAACAAATACATCAAATGACCAACCTTAACCTCTGAAGGTCAGCTGGTGGGCAAACAGACACAAGTTGTGAACACAACATTGACATAAGTTAATATGTTGAACTTGTTAGCAAACAGTTTCTTATTTCCACATCCAGCGGTGAAGGAGCAAACATGATCATTCATTTGGAGTCGTGTTTGTGTCCACCTGATGAATGTAATGACGTTTTTACTTGTTCGACTCGCCTCGACTCTACTCACCAATTTTGGTTTTCCATTCTGATAAAAAGTCCCTGGTACCTGCTAACAGGTACTTTTTTTAGTACCACCTCTGTCCAGGTTCCCAGCGAGCTGAGGCGATACCAAAAGGTGACGTGAAAACCTGCAGACTCCTGATTGGTCGGAGAGAATCGTCACCAATCACTGCGTCATCGTTGCTAGCGACAGACGGGGGTGTCCTGACCAAACCCGCCATTTTTAAATAGTTTAGTCAGCAGTGTTTTTTTTGCTGCCTCCGGCTTCTTTAGAAACTAAATGTGTCTTCTGACAAACAGCCACATGCTGAGAATCAGAAACACTACACACCTTCGACGTTCTGTGTGTGTTGCATTAGGTCACGGCAGTTTCCTGCGGCGTCGCTATGACGACCAGCCACGCTCGCCTTACGCATTAGGCGGTACTTAATCTGCAATGGAAAGTGGAGGACGGGGCACCACGGTCGAGTCTAGCCGAGCCCAGCTGGTACTAGCAGTGTGTAAGCGCCATAAGTCCAATATTCGCTCTCTTTTAGCTCTGTTTTTGGTTTTTTGGTCTCTACCAACTCCTGAGGGAAATGTCTGTCTCTTAAGCTGCTAAATGTTCCACTTTGTTTACCAGCCAGTCTCTAACTGTGTCTGTCTGCTGTTTGATGCTGAGCAGGTTTTGAGAGCTTTTTAGGCCGCAGCCACCGAGAGTGGTGAGCATACGGCCCTGCTTTCATCTTTCTGCTTCTTGACTTGAATGGCTCTTGACATTGACTCTTTTGTTGGTGCTTTTATAAGCACCAACAAAAGAGTCAATGGGTTATTTATTTATCTTTTCCACCAGTGTTCTTCCTGCGTCTTCCTATTTTCAGGCTATCCAGACATATGCGCTGTATAGTCAGACCTGTGTGCGGAGCCATGGAGCATGTCATTACTGCGGTCAGCCAGCAACTTCAGACATGATCTCCGGCTTATTGAAGCTGGTTAAGACCTATGGCACTCAGTTGGTTGTGGCATAAGCAGCTATACCTGTGAAACACACACACACACACACACACACACACACAGCAAAGACCTCCTGCGGTTTCTCAATGCTGAGACGAGCAGGCCCTCAGCAGAATCACCTGTTGTGCTCCTTACTGCTCAAAGGCGTTTCCATAGTAACACCTCACAGCCCTGGCCCCTTGGTCTTTAAGACCCTCAACAAACATAGACCCCCACTAACACCGTTACAAACTCCATAAAACACACACGTGCACACATACACACACACATACGTCGTGCACACATGGGTGCTCTCAAGAAGCAGCAGTGAATGGAGTGAGGATATAAAGTGTGCCGGGCTAAAGAAGAGAGCACATTGTGAGAGTCAGGCCTCCTTTGTCTGAGCTAGCCTGAAGGAGTAGGGGGTGGAAAGGGAGTGGGGGCGGGGGGCTTTTGTGAAGGAAGAGAAAAAAGTGGCCTTCATACACATCCTTTCTTCCCTTTCTCTTGTTCTATCTCTTTATTGGGAGTATGTTTTGTCTTCTCCCCCCCCCCCTCCTCCTTCTCCTCTCTGATAAATGCCACAGTAGCCTTTTGAGAGAGAGAGAGAGAGAGAGAGAGAGAGAGACTTCTGAAAAGCATGAAGAATAAAGCGGGCCATGACTGAAGCCAGAGTCCGGTTCTCCTCTCTTTTCTCTCTCCTCAGTGTCTTTGTGAAGGGCACAGTTGTGTCATTAGCCTATTTATACATCAGAGAGAGAGAGAGAGACTTATGAAGTGTATTGGAGGAGGATGGGATGGGGCTAGTCTGGGAGGGGAGGATGGGGTGAGTCGACTAAAGAAATTTTAGTCAACTAGTGCTTGTATAATTGTGTCGACTAATGGATTAATTGATTCAATCAACAGATCTGTAAAACTGAGTTTCTTCACAAAGAATCATGCAAAAGCACCACTTTAATTCTTGTGTTTATCAAAGATATGCTCATAAGTTTCTTGGAAATAAGTCATTCGGCATGAAAAAGCCTAAATCGCAGCAGACATGTTTATCATGTAAGTGTGATTAAGACGTACAGTCACATAAAGTCAGAGCTGCGCTTTGAAATGATTTATTTCTGACCGCAATAAACTGAATGGAATGAAAAAGTATCAACTATCAGTGACTTCTTTTAGCTTTTTTGTACTGTAGAAATTGTTCACAGAGGATGGCATTAGCGGAAGATCTTTGATTCAGTCAAAGTAGCACTACCATACTATAAAGTAATCCAATACAGTAAAGGTTTTCCATTCAAATTTTACTTGAGTAAAAGAATCAAAATTATCAAAAGTACTCATAACTCATTAACATGTTGTATTAGATTACTGAATTGTAACTAATAATGCATTAAGCTCTGTTTTGATGGTGTATTTGGTCAATGTGGTTGTAAATGTGTATACTGATTCAGCCTGTTCTCATGAACCATTCGTTCAAAAGCTACGGAAAGTTGAGCACTGTAACTTGTAGGCATTCTACGTTTTTGTTGTTGTTGCTGTGTTGTTGCAAACAACACAGGACTTTCACCCAGGAGACCAGGGATCGTGTCCCGTTCTTCCCGCGTGTCATGGAAACGTAAGCCCACCCACGACCTTTTCCTTAACCTAACTGCGACAAAAGTGACGCCAATAGTCCCGACCAAGCGCGGTTAGATATGACGCTAAAGGAGACTTTTAGCGCCAATAACAACGCCAAAGACACCTGACCAAGCGTCCGTATTTTACGCGATGGGAGTGAGAATCTGTGGAATGCTCATATTTTGTGGACTAAATTTAACCGTAATGTCGGCTGAAATGACCAGCAGCTCGCGGTGCTTTGTACCTGGCTCACAGTCACCTATTTTCAGGTAACTGATCCACCAACTACCGCTGACACAACGGAGGCCTGTAGCCGGCGTCACAAAGCTCTGTAGCGGCTTAAACAACTAGCAACTGCCGCTCGGCGTCATGGAGCTCGTAGCCAGCTGGCGTCACGTGACCAGCCGGCGGTCTCCTAAATTCGTAGGATATCATAAGTTTTGCTGTGCATACATTTTTTTACAATATCATACAGACCCATTCATGAGAATGCGTTGATTACTGATTAGTTTGTATACAGCAATGGTTTCTATTTTAAGAGGACATGTTTTGAATGAAAAATTCTTAATTTGCAAAGCTGGCAAACTAAATGTAGGGGAGTAAAAAGATACATCATCTGAAATGTAGTGGGGTAGAACAAAAGTGGCAAAAATGTCTTACTCAATAATGTACAAGTAGGTCAAATTGGACTAAAAGCTACCTTGTGGAGCTTTAGACTATACTAGTAGTGCAATGGAGCAACAAATGGGTTCTTCTTTGGTTTGTATTGTGAGGATTATCATTCATTGTCCATCACGGTCTCAACAAAAGTGTTTCTTGCTAATCTGCGGCACACCAACTTCCTTGCGTTTGTATTTCCTTCCTGCCTCTTTATCTTGCTCTCTTTGGCTTCTGCCCTATGATTGGATCAAATCAGATAAGACATTCAGCAAGCGAGCATCACAGCTGATAGCTTCTTGTATCTCCAGCATGAACTAAATACTTCTAACAGTTAATAACGAACAGCAGCAAGCAGGATGCTGTTTTCATAGTTGACATAACAATATTGCTTTATTTTAAATATTTCTGTGAGTGTGTCTGATACAGTATAAAAGTCACATGTTTGATGTTCAAGCAACAAAAAGAAAAGGCTTTTCTTTCTCTTTTTTTCGCTGTAGCACCTGCTATGAAAAACACGTTCCTGGGCTATAGAGAGAGACACATACAGTAATAACGAAAAACGGAGCCATGTAACCAGGAATAGCTTCTGTGTTGTTTGTCATCTTGTTGACACAGTAACACTGGTCTACTAAAAATCCCAAACAAGTTGCAGCCCAGTGCTGTCTGGAGAGGCTGGGAACTGTGCACCTCCAGTCTTACACCTGTTGAATGGGAAGATTACCGAGCATAGTCCACAGAATAGTTTAGATATCACTTAGAAAGTCCTTGTTTTTTATGCGCTTTTACAACCCCTCACAAATAGTTATGTTGCTTGTGTTGGATAAGCACGTAAAAACATTAAGGCTGTGGTCCAAATCTGCGATTCGTATTCATACAAATGTGTCCATCCTTCTGCTTTGCACATCCTGCTCCATCGGACAGGGAAACTCTCCAAATCATCTCCTTTTACTTTTAGACAAAAAAAAGAACAAAGAAAGCCAATGTGTATTTTTAGGTGAACAGCAAAATCACGTTACTCTGTAAATACATGTCCCACAGATAGGGATGTAATGATTAAAAATAATTTTAAATACAACCGGTTGAGATAAAAAAAAATAATCGCGAAGCAACTTTTAAACAGCCTAGGGCGTGATGCTATAACGTTAGCCTACTGTTAGCTAGTCAGCACGGTTAAAATGCTGACCGCTAAACGTTGTAAAGTGTGACTATATTTCACTGGAAAGGATTCCAACACAGGGACGTACAACAGTCTGCAGCTAAAGACACAGAGGAGATTAGCTGCACTTTGAGACCGCACAGACACTGCAACAACGCGTTAGTACGGATCCCACGTAACTTCTAGGCAAGACCCGCCCTACGAAGCAGCTCGATTGGTTGGGGTTAGGCATTGACCTTTAGTGGTTAAGGTTGGGATAGCTGATTGGTCAGGGGATAGGAGCTGAACAAATCAGGTTCCGTTACCTTGCGTAAGCATGGCTGCCTGGCCAATAGTAGTGTGTGAATGCTATTGAAGGGAGGGCCTTGCCTTGAGGTTGCGTGGGTTCCATAATAACTCTGTAACAACAGTTATGGGACTTTGGTGTTGCGTTTGGGTCCGGCTCCGTAAGCTTGTGTTACATTCAATGTTGTTGTAAAATACCCTTTCAGCCATCTAGTTTTTCTTCTTCTGTCGTTTAACAGCAAACAACTGGTGAAAAAGGTTGTTACATTTTAAATAAATCAATTTAATTTATTTTTTATTTTTTGTTATTTAAGAAAAAATACTATTTCTGTTGCACTTTTGATAAGAGGACATATCTGCTGCTTTATATACAGTGTATGTGTATGTGTGTATGTGTGTATATATATGTGTGTATATGTATATATATTAGGGCTGTCAAAATAACGCGTTCATTTCGATTAATTAATCTGAGAACAAATAACGCGTTAAAAAAAATAACGCAGATTAATCCATTCCATATTGAGGTTTGACCCAGAGCCGTTCTAGCACCATTGGACTGTAAAATGAAGGAGGAGACGAGAATGTTCAGCCTGGATCATTAACTGGAACATTTACTTATAAACATCATCTTCCTGCCAACCCTGGCTACTGAAATCTGGCTCCACTGATATGTCTGCTCTTCTCTCTGCTGCTCTGAAACACAAACACCGCTGCACATGACGCTAGTTAACACTATACTCGACAGCAGCTAACGTTAGCCTACCGCTAGCTAGTTAACACTGTACTCGACAGCAGCTAACGTTAGCCTACCGCTAGCTAGTTAACACAATACTCAACAGCAGCTAACATTAGCCTACCGCTAGCTAGTTAACACTATACTCGACAGCAGCTAACATTAGCCTACCGCTAGCTAGTTAACACTATACTCGACAGCAGCTAACGTTAGCCTACCGCTAGCTAGTTAACACTATACTCGACAGCAGCTAACGTTAGCCTACCGCTAGCTAGTTAACACTATACTCGACAGCAGCTAACGTTAGCCTACCGCTAGCTAGTTAACACTATACTCGACAGCAGCTAACGTTAGCCTACCGCTAGCTAGTTAACACTATACTCAACAGCAGCTAACGTTAGCCTACCACTAGCTAGTAGCTGGATTAAACAGGGTTAAATGCTGACAGCTAACACTAAACGGTGTAAAGTGTGACTGTGTTTTACTGTAGAGGATTCAACACCGGGATGTAACAATCTGCAGCTGCCCTCAGAGAAACAACACAGACGGTGCGTTCAATGAAACTGGTAAACTACAGCCTCGTGGTGCATTTGAAGTTATTGTAAATGTCGTTTTCCCATCTGATGGTTCAACAGCAAATTACTACTGAAATTAGTTATTGTTATACATTATTATTAAATCATTTCATTTTGACCATATGGCCTTAGCAATAAACAAGCCGTTCTTTAATGTCACCAACTGTTGTTTAGTACCCTTCTTTTTTCTTTTCTTTTTTTACTTTCTTAAAAAGTATTGGTTCAGGCACCGTTAATTATGTATGCGATTAATTTTGATTAATTAATCACAGAGTTAATTAATTTAGATTTTTTTTAATCGATTGACAGCCCTAATATATATATATATATATATATATATATATATATATATATATATATATATATATATATATATATATATATATATATATATATCAGGGCTGTCAATCGATTAAAAAATGACAGGGTTGTGGTTTATATATATATATATAATATAAACCACAACCCTGACAGCTGTGTCAGTCTGTACACAGGGGAAAGTTCATTAATGTATGTAAAAATAATCGGCCCGATCTCCTGACAGCAGACTAAAGTCTTTGTGGTTTTATTTAAGAAAATGAGCCTATCTATGTGGTCAGGGGTGAGTCATATATGCAGTTTGTTCATTGTAAGTCCTTGTTAAAACTTTAGCAGATACGTTTTGCAAGAGATAATACGGCGAGGAGGAATGATTAAAAAAAAACCAGCAGTGTCTGTGTTAACAAGCCATTGAAGCAGGGTTTACTGTCCATATTCTAAAGTCAAGGTGTTAGCATTCAGCCTTTGTTATTGTGTTTGCCATCCTTATCGAGACATACAGAGTGAACCAGAGAACACTTTTAGTGTTATGTGTTATTACTAATGTTGGAAATGTATGCATATTCCTGTTTCACTTTGGCTCTGTATTACTTTCTGCTAATTAGAGCTGCAAATATTGATCAATTAATTGATTAGTTGTCAACTGTTAAGTTAATCGCCAACTCTCGAATTTATCTGATTCCAGCTGGTTAAATGTGAATATTTTTTGGTTTCTTCCCTCCTCTGTGACGGTAAACTGAATATATTTAATGTGGACAAAACAAGACATTTGAGGACGTCATCTTGGAATTTGGAAACTCGTCAATGGTTTTTACAATTTTTTTGACATTTTATATAAATGAATCAAACCAATCGATAATTCGAGAAAAAAATTGGCAGATTAATCGAAAATGAAAATAATCGTTATTGCAGCCGTACTGCTAATAATGACTAACTGTAACCAACACTAAATTAGACAAATTAGTTAGATTAGTATCTGTGCAACAGTAAAAGCGGGACTGGATTCTAATTTTATTAATATATTTATTATTTTATCTTGCTGCTTTTTCTTAGTATCTCCAACAAGACTTTTCCAAACTGGTATCATTGTTTCTTGATGCCACACTACAGGTCTAAAGATTGGGTTCCTCTTTCTACTCAATCTGCTTGATCTGCCACGGGTCACGCATTAACACGGGGCATCGTGTGTGTATGCGGGTGGGTGGATGCTGGTGTATGACTGTTTTCCAAGCCCCAGTTTACCACAGCTGCCATTTCACCAACACAAATGATCTTTTCATCAGAAACAGAAACTCATGTGTCATATGTGATCACACCGTGTCCGTATCAAATCATTTAAAAGTGTGTGAATGCATCAGCATCACACTTTCTATTTTTTCATTCAAGGTTGGCTCATTTTCTCTATATATATATATATATATATATATGTGTATATATATATATATATATATATATATATATATATATATATGTGTATATATATATATGTATGTATATGTGTATGTATATATGTATGTGCTTACGGGAAGTGCTTCACAAAGATGATAACATACAAGCATAAAAAAAAATATATATACCCATTCTCACTCTGAACTCGTAAAATACGGACGCTGGGTCAGTGGCTGTCAGCGTCAGATACGACACAAGCTCCCTTCATCATGTGTAGAACGCAGCGGGCAGAGCATCAGCTACACGCCGCGTGAAGATGACGCAGCATTAAGAGCAACAACGGTAGCGAGTAGAATAAAACAAACTGTCCTGTTCTTGTCCTGCGTGTCACGGAAACGTACTGTGTGCATGTGCACGCATGCATGGAGTGGGAAGGCCTCAGTGGGGCAGCCCCTGAACTCCAAGAGGAAAAGGGAGTAAAATGTAGTCTTTGTGATGTCTCTATCACTCAATCGCAGCGCTGGAGTTCCCAACACTGCTCTTTGTGTGATGAACTGACCAGCGACCACAGAACAACAGCACCTTATCAGGGCTTGTAGCTCTCTGTGTTCGCTTCTCAGCACACACACTCAGTGCAAGGTAAAAAACTAAAAAATGAGGAAACTAAGTGTGTATTCTTGATAAGCTTATTCTTTGGACTCTGCATTGAATGGTTCAGTACCCTTGACATCAAAAGGCCAGGAGAACAGAGGAAGAGCGGGGAAAGAAAAGGAGAAGAGAGCAAAGCTTTTGTGTCCACAATCCTGAGAGCTCATTCTCTAATGAGGCCCAGTCAGCAACGCAAGGAAGCTTCGAGAACCGTGTGTGTGTGTGTGTGTGTGTGTGTGTGTGTGTGTGTGTGTGTGTGTGTGTGTGTGTGTGTGTGTGTGACCGACCTCTTCAGTACAAAATAATTAAAGACACCAAGCATACACACACAATTATTTGAGACGTCATCTGTCAAAGTGTTTCTGTTAAAAGTCCTTGAAATTTCAGCGTAAAGCTGAACATTTCTAAGAGTCAGTCAGGTAAATAAAAGCAAACAAATACAGTATGCACCAGTTGGTGAACTAAGTTCAGGAGTTTTGGAAGTCACTTGCAAGGACTAACCAAGATTTCCAGCTTTTGCAGTAAATATAGTTTTTAAATTCTTTTGGTAATTGTGGGCTAATTTGACACCTCTGGTTGTTATTGACAACTGCTCTGAATTTGCAATAGCTAAGCTTGAAACCCCTTTAACACCTCATTACAGTATTTGTTTTGTTACAACTGGAAGAACCAATAAGTGACTTTTTATTTTTGTAATCATTCCTTTCAGTTAGTCGGCACATGGACCATAGCGTTCACTCTTCTTCTCTTTTTAGTGAGAGACACACTTGTTGCTTTGAGCCAAACGGGACAGAAGAAAGGTTATTTAAGGCCTATAGGATACAGTATAGTAATTGTACTGCGCATCCTGTGTGTGGTCAGCAGAGTACGTTGGGATGTTGTAACATCAGTCAGTCAGCCAGACAGCACACATTAAGTATGTCTCCATATCTTGCATCTAGGGTTGGGTATTGTTTGGGTTTTTCCCGATACCGGTGCTAAAGCAATACTTTTAAAATGGTGCCGGTGCAGTTTTTAAAGAATAGAGCACAACAGTCGGCAACATTAATGGCTTGTTTATTGCTAAGGCCATATGGTCAAAATGAAATGATTTATTAATAATAATGTAATAACAAGAACGTAAAAGAAGAACTTATTTCACCAGTAAATTGCTGGTAAATGACAAAAACAACCACCAGATGGGAAAAGTGTATTTTAAAATAACTTTGAATGCACCGTGAGGCTACCACAAGTGAGTCAAGTCAGCGTTGTTTTTCTGACAACGGCAGCTGCAGACTGCTCCGTCTCAGTGTAATGTAGTGAAACACAGTCACACTGTTAACGTTTAACGTTAGCTGTCAGCATTTTAACCCTGTTTAATTCAGCTGCTAGCTAACGGTAGGCTAATGGTAGGTTAACGTTACCTGCTGTCAAGTGTAATGTTAACTAATGTCACGTGCAGCGATGCTTCTGTTTCCCGTAACGTCTGTTTCAGAGCATCAGAGAGCAGAGCAGGCATTCAGTGGCACCGAAATGAGGCACCGAAATCCGCGTTGCTGTTCAGTCCGGTAGATACCGGTCGTTTAGGGACCGGTGCCATATTAGCACTGGGTTTCAGTACCCAACCCTACTACCTGAATGTACCCAGATTGTCTGATTGAGTGCTCCTGATCACATTGAATCAATAATTTAATCTCTTTACCACTTAATTATGTGGCTTGTTTGTTCACACATATGCAGACAGCATGTATGGTTCTTGGTTACAGTCCTCACTTTTGCCAGTTTCAGTTACATGTCCAGGAAATCACAACCAAGGATAATGCCGACTTTGTTAGAAAGTGTCTGAAGCCGATGAATGCTCTTATCATGCCGTTATCGCACCTGTTAGTGGGCTGATGCCCGATTGTTATCGTGCATGTCAGGGCTGCAGGTTGCACGGTTACCTGAAACAGCATGCCAATTATGCAAATGAAGCTGCTATATGGTGGGATTTGAAGAGGCTCTTTGTACTTCCCCTCTTGAGAGGAGATAGGGGGGTAGGAGAAGGGAGGGTTGGCTAGGTCAGAGGTAAAAGAAGAGAAAAGTCAGGCGTTACTGGTGAGGGCGAGCCAGTCACTGTGACTTGTGTCAGCAGATCTGTTCCAGTGAGGAAGTGCTGTTGGATCTCCTCATGTCCTCTCCTCCCTACCAGGTCAGTACCCAAAACTACAGGCTAGCTAGATGAAAATATGTTCTTTTAAATTTGGTTTATTTTAGACATAAGAATAGATAAATACATAAGAATAGATGAATGCAATTTTTTTATTTTTTTATTTATTTAAATATTCTTTTCTGTTTCTCCTTAACGGTGGTTCAGGTTTTACGAAAACTTCTATTGCTTACTTTTCTCAAGGACAGCAACATCCCTCATTGATTCTCAATCAAAGGAGTAGATGCATGTTAAAAGAACCCCGATGAGCCACAGGCAGATAAAAAATAAATACAAAATAAATGAAAGATTTGAGATGAGATGGGGGGTTTGCTGGAAGCTCTTGGCGTGGTCAGCCCAGGCCAGGCCCTGTGGGCACAAAGGCACTATAGCTGGTGCGGTAAGTCAGATAGTTTTTATCATTCCTAAGCATATACTGCTAATGTGAAACAATTCCTTAAACATTTGTTTATACTTTTTTTTTTTTACACTTGTCTTTACAAGACTGCACAGCAGGTTGGAAACTTACTGTAAGAGCTCGGTCTCGAAACACTGTAGACAATTGACAATTGAACAATGTGAGATCATGTTTTGCAAACGTTACTCATTCAAGTGTGATAGAACGAGCAATGGAAATATGCAAAGATCAGGGTGTGAGATATTTTTCATATTTTTAGTGTGACAATGCTCAACGTTTGAGCCAGCGCTACTGAGAAGTCTTGTGGTTTTCTGCCTCTGATGTTCCTGCAGGGAAGCCTTCTGCCATCCACAGCTGTCAGTCTCAGGGTTGACAATGAGAATGTCTTTATTTATCACCAAGTAAACCGCTTTAGATGACTAACACTGCTGAGACTGGCTCCTGGCGCGCTCTCTCTCTCCGTCTATTGTGCACTCTCTGCTATTCTGCCTCAGGCGCTAGTTGTTAAACGACATGAACGTTACAAAACCCAACAAGCTGCTTCTGTGGGGAGGGGAGAGGGGGGAAGAAAAGGAAACAGTGAGAGAAAGAAGGAGGAAAGAAAGGAAAGGGAGAACAACAGAAGGGATTTGCATTGCCAAGGTTTATGTGTTACAAGTTGTTGGTTAAATGCAGGTTTTGTGTGAAGTGATTCTTGTGTCGTGGGAAGTGTAAGGTTTCAGTGTCGTCAGCACTCAAAGGAGAAGAGCTGGTTTTTATCTGAGGGCAGAGGCATGTTCCTCCGTCCACTGTCATCCTCCATCGCCTCCAGCTCTGCTGCGACAGGCGCATTCACTTCACAGAGGGGGACGGGATAAGTGTAGACCTGTAACAGCACTTACCGCGGTCAGACTGACGGGGAGCCACAAGAGGCACAAGTCTTTTGTTGGGTATTTTCCATAAATAACAATAACTACAAAGTTCTTCACACCAGAAAATATCATTGACAGATGCGTAGGATCAAAAACTCTTGACTGTGAAAAAGCACTCCCTTTTATTAAAGGACAAAAGACGCACCGGCGAGTCCAAGCAATGTTTGACCATACTCCTACTCAAAAAGCGATATTACAAATTTCAGTTTAGACATTTATTTACTATTTCATTCATATAGTACGCTACTTTTTGTGAACCCAAGGCTTTTGTAAACTCATTTCAAGCACTAAAACAAATTAGGTTAGGTTTGTTTTCACCAGAGATTTGAAAATTTCAAAAAGCCAACATTTTGGTCCAAATGATCTCTTGACACGTTGCTCTCACTAGTCAGAAAGCTGAGTTTGTTTTGAACATTTTGATATGAAAAACATGGGGATCAGTTCTATGCAAATACCCTTAAAAGGAGGATTTAAGAAGATATGTAAAAATGCCATCAGACCTCAGAGGGTTAAATGTCAATCAAATGATATAAAATCCATGTTCATTCAGATTGATAAGATTGCCCCTACACTACTGGATGTTGTAGCCATCGTTTTTTAAATTTTGTTATTGTAGTTCAACATCTGATGATCAGCACTTTTTAGCTGAAAACAGCTACCTGCCGCTGCTGGGACGAGGACCTGCAAACCAAAACAACAAGTTGAAAGATTATAACTAGACCTTAGGAAAACTTCTTTATAGGTTCGTCAGTACAAGCGATGTCGTGTTGATAGCTGCAGCTTCAAACGCTGTTCAGCATCTGACGTGACTAACCGTCAAAATGAGCCAGTGATGAAAAACAGGTGACATTATTGCATAATTGTACCATTTCTGGGTCTCCTTATGCTCTTGTATATTTTCTATTTTTAATACTCTTATTTTTTGTTTATTTTACCTTATCTGTACTATTGCTATCCTTGTGCTGCTGCAACAACTGAATTTCCCCGCTGGGGATCAATAAAGGTTTATCTTATCTTATTTGTTTCCGCTGCACTAGGATTTATTTAGTTTTTTATATATATATTTATAAAACAAGCAATGCTTGATTCTTCAAACACACTTATTTGCATATAATGGTTGAATAATGCAGATCACACCCCTTTTTATAAAACAAACAAAGCTTGATTCATCAAACACTTATTTGCATTGGAAGCCTCACCTGCTTGGGCGGTTTGAACTCACCACTAGTCAGTTATTTGCTCAGTAATATATATATATATATATATATATATATTTATATTTTATGTGTTTTTTATTGTATATGTTTTTTTTTAACTGTTGCAGAAGTCTAATACTAGTTTTTGGTCACTTTGTTCTACTTTCTTTAGCTCAACAGCTGGTCTGAGGTCTGTTTTAATGTGATTTCTTAGTGGCGTGTGGTGAGCGCCTATAAAAGCTGAACAACACTGTAGGTGGTTGGAAAACAGGCCACAATCAGATAACCTCGAAAGAAGGCAATGCTATTCAAATCATGCAACGCACGCAAGCACACACACACACACACACACACACACACACACACACACACACACAGAGACAGACAGACAGGTTCTACATGGGTGCAGTCTGTTGCACATAGGCTAAGTGTGTGTTTAAGTAGATGAGACTGATGTGGAGGGAAGCAGTAACCTTGACTGCTTCTCATTGTTCTAGCTAAGACGCTTAAAGCATTGTTAAAAAAACAACAACCTTTGTGCTTATAAAACACACACACCTTGACGCATTCCTTGCTGTCAGCGGCTCTCTGGATTGCTGAAATTCAGTGCATACCTCTGCATTGGGTCACTCTCACACACACACACACACAC
>NC_135858.1:38526307-38571307 GCF_031162955.1 Sander vitreus | reverse complement strand
ATGTAATCCCATGCACGGCGATATTTGACGCTCTGGGTAACCCTTTGCCGTCATTTTTCAACACACTTGGTCGGGACCGATTTGGTTTCAAGTTTTAACGTGCAGGGTAAAACCACATACAGTATTTAGGGTTAGGAAAACATCATGGGTGGGACAAGAACGGGACATGAACCCCAGTCTCCTGGGTGAAAGTCCTGTGTTGTTTGACCCATCCACCACCCCGACCTGACCCCTTATGCAGATTTTTGGTCTTTCATCCTACTCGCTACCATCGTTGCTCTTCATACTACTCATCTTATCTGCCCGATGTGTCCCATACAGACGCTATAGGCTGCGCTATCTGAGGCTGGGAGCCACTGACCAAGCTTGTTGGGACTGAGAATGGGTTGGACAGTCAAATCCATCGTTGGAATTGTCAGTATTATACATTCGTCCATAATTGGGATAATTTGCCGTACTCAATTACAGAAAAGTGGAATTTAACTAATTTCATAGTCATTTCTTAAATAGTGGTCAAATATGTAACGGTGGTGAGAAGCAGGTGGTCATTTAAAGCAAGTTTATATTACAGTGATGTCTATAGTTCTCATTTCTACTGTTTTATACATATTCATAGTTAAGAAAACGTCCTTGTTATCTCAGTATCCCCTCTTGTTTCCTTGTTGTCTTCAAAAATGTAGCACAATGTTTATTTCTATAAAATAAATCCTAAATCCATCCCTACAAAAAATGAATGAGTCAAGTAATACTCACCACTTTGCTTTTATTTTTTTAACAGAAACTATGTTCTTACTCACTAATGAATTCCAATCTTGTAATTTTGATCGCTGTCAATCTACTGTCAGTGCAAGTCAACATCTGCACAGATGTTTCAAGATTTGGCTCAAAGGACATAATCCCTCTGTCCAGGTGGACTTTTAATTTTGGTTTTAGCTTAACATAGGTCGAAAAAACTGCAAAGTTGTACCGATTGGAATTAATTGCTGAGAAAAAAGATTGAGTGTGGAAAAGAGCAGCTGATGTATCATGTGAGCCACAATAGTACAGGTTATTCCACCCATCTAGTAAATAGGGGCCAGCCTTTATCTGTTCGTGTTGACCATGTCCCAGGGGTAGTATTTCAATGCCATTATTTGAGAATTTACAAGGGTCCAGTTGATGGCATACATGGCTTACATAATTGTTCAGTGCAGTTTTTAGCCACGCTTACACCGTTGGTCCAAACTGAAATATCTCAACAACTATTTAATTGGTTGCAATGTCATTTTGTCCATATATTCATGGTCCCTGGAGGATGAGGCCTACTGAATTTGGTTGTCCTCTGACCTGTCCTCTAGCATTACCATGAGGTTTGACATGTGTGGTTCAGAGGGAAATATCATGACAGCTATTGGATGGATTGCCAAGAAATCTACCACAGATATTTGAGGTCCCTAGACAATACATTCTAATAATTTTGGTGATCCTCTGAATTTTCCTCTAGCACCACCAGCAGGTTAACGTTTTCACTGTGAAATATCTCAACATCTACTTCACTGCTGAACTTTTGTAGACATTCATTGTCCCCATGAATTGTGATAACTTTAATCCTCTGAGCTTTCATTTGGCACCATAATCAGGGCAAACGTTTGTCCAATACTTTGGTTAATGACCACATACCTGCAAAATGGCATTCCCATCAGCCTCAGTTGTTCTTACTGTTTAGTGCTAATCAGCAAATGTTAGCATGCTAAAATTATGAACTAAGATGGTGAACATGGTAAACATTATACCTGCTAAACCTCAGCATGTTAATATTCTCATTGTAAGCATGTTATCATGCTAATGTTAGCAGTTAGTGCAAAGCATCACTGAGCCTAAGTACAGCCTCGCAGAGTCGCTAGCATAACTGTACACTCTTAGTCTTGTCCACAGAGTAATGGAGTAACTCTGCATTATCATCGTCTCAATGTGATACATGATTAGATTAGAAGTGCTGCACAGATTACCTGGTGTGAAATGTAAAGTATTTGTGGATTCCTAGGGTTTTCCTGTTTGTTATATTGATCTCTGCTTTCTGCTGTAATTATATCAACCAACAAACCAAAATTGGCATGGCAAGTGCCCAAACCTCACCACACCCAAATGAGAGTTCTGTGTCTTGTGTTTCTTTCAACAGAATGGTTGAGCCCAGCCCTCCAGCACTGCACCTCCTCTCTGGCGGGGATGTCAGCATGGCGAGCGTCGGTGTCAAAGTAGAACAGGAGGAGTCCTGCAGAGGGGGTGGAGTCATTAGCAATGCTGAACCTCCTAAGAGGTCTCCCTCACGTGGGTGGTCAGGAAATCATCCACTGGAGGCCCGCCAATTGACCCCACCGCTCTCCCGATCCCCTTCGGTGAGGATATTATGAAATGCGCGACGGAGAAAGGTTATCGACCCGCATTTTAGGAAATTAAGTCTCACAGATTGATATGTCAAACTAAAACATGTACTTTGGTAACACTAGCACTAACAAATGGTAAATTGATAGTTAATTAAACTTAAATGAATAGTTATTTTACTGTTAACAAACAATGACATGATCGATAATAACGTTAATTATTAGTAATGCTTTAATTTATGTTATTTTAACAACTCAGTCTTACACACATCATGGCATATTATATATTTTATTAAGTATTTGTTAATGATTACCATATGATTTAAGAAATTGTTTGTAAACCGTCAGTAAACATGATTTGGATGGTTATTATAAAGTTGCAACTTGTGATTATAATACCTTGTTAATGGTTAATGCATAATTTGTAAAGCATTTATAAACATTATTTAGATATCAATGAACAAATATTCAATAATCATCTCTGTTATAGATCACCAAAACATTTAATGGAGCTACATCAATATTGATGCTTAATAAATCACTTATTAATCATGAATGAATTCTTATCTATCATCTACATTCATAAACTAATGATAACATCAATTATAGCATTACTAATAATACGTAAACATCCTCATTTCATTGTTTGTTAAAGGGGTGGTTCAGAATTTTGGACATAGGAGCTCATTTCCAGGTTAGCCAGTGTGTTATTTATCAGTGGAGACCGTCTTCAACACTTTTCATCCAGTCCTTCCAGCTGCAGAGTTAGCTGCTGCTAGGCTAGCGCAAGTCAACAGTATCTGCTAGCCTGCCACTAAAAACAGTCTTACCCACTCCACAGTACACCTGAGGCAAATACATTATAACTCCAGACTATCCATGTAAATGTCTGTGTTGATAGAATAATGTTAGAAATAAAACTACCCTTGAAAACCCCTGCAATCTAAAGGACCACAAATCACCAACAGCTACTGATGAACAGGTAATAACTTTTGGTAGGCTACTCTAGCTAATAAAGCTAGCCCCTTTCATAACGTTAGCCTAGCTGCTACTGATAGATTGAGACTTACGTTAGTGGAGATTACGTTACAGTTCAATGCATTGTGTTGATTCCTTCGTGCAATGTACTCTGCTTCTGTAGCAATGAGTGACAGCGGCAGGTAAATAAACTTGTGTGATTGTCATGGAAACTGGCTTTCTTGGTAGCCTAGGTAACATCACTCCGCCGCTGCTGTAGCCTATGCTACCAACTACAGGGAACAAAGTATAACTATTGCAATGCGATAGAAGGGTAGTTTTAATTCTAACATTATTCTATCAACACAGACATTTCCATCGATAGTCTGGTGTTATAATTTACTTGCCTCGGGTGTACTGTGGAGTAGAGCTTAGATCAGGCCCAAAAAATCAAGTTGCGTCCGAACCCGGCCCGACACATTAACTGTAATTATGAGCCCGAGCCCAATTAAACCGACATTTTTTTATACGTGGGCCGTTATAACTGATGTTCTCAACTACAATTCAGAGTTGTTTGAACTCCAGAAATCTGTTTAGAATTATCTTAATAAATCCAGGTAATGCAACAAGGACGAAGCATGTAAACTGCTGTTAGTTTATTCAGAACGGATCGCAAATGGATCCGAATGAAGAAACGTAAAACAAAACCCTCGACCGTAGCTCCCTCAGCTGAATAGTGAGGGGAACAGATCAAGGCAGGAACATAATCAAAGCCCTGGAACCATAAAGGAGATTTTCTTGTCTCAGTCACCTAATTAATGCTGCAGTCCTTCGGCACGGTCTGCATGCTGACGCACTGGCCGACAACAGTGCTGCAGAGGGGGGAGACACGATGTAGCCCAGTTTACCCCCCACTCAGGTCAGGTCAGGACCTCCACCCAGAGCTACGGGAGAAGCTGGAGAGGCAGAGCTTTCTCCCCACCCAGTAAGGCTAACAAAGTCATGATTCAAAAAACACAAATGCTTGGTCAAGGGAGGGCCGGGCTCGGGCTCGGGCAGAGAATCTAAACTCTACTGTGGAGTGGGTAAGACTGTTTTTAGTGGCAGGCTAGCAGATACTGTTGACTTGCGCTAGCCTAGCAGCAGCTAACTCTGCAGCTGGAAGGACTGGATGAAAAGTGTTGAAGACGGTCTCCACTGATAAATAACACACTGGCTAACCTGGAAATGAGCTTCTATGTCCAAAATTCTGAACCACCCCTTTAACAGTAAAGTAACTATTAAACAAAGTTTAATTCACTTTCAATTTACCATTTGCCACATATGGTTATTAAAACGGGTTACCGTACCTTTCCTTATCCTGCTCAGATGTAGAGCTGGGCCATATGGACAACATTAAATATCACGGTATTTTTGACCGAGGTATGGTGTCGATCTTGCAACGATATTCTAGGGTTGACAATTGGTGCTTTCACAACATATTTATGCAGTGAGATGTTTGATAAATAATCATCAGTAATGTGGATATAATGACTAAGTGGGTAAGGTAAATAACAGTAACAGATACAGAAGACGTTATCTAGCCTCGTATATATATCAATACCGATATAATATTGATATATTGCCCAGCCCTGCTCTGATGCTCAGTTGACGGCCTCTTTGTGTACCCTGACAGGAGGGCTCTCCAGGTAAGGAGCTGCCTCACAGACAAAGCCCCTTGGGACTGAAGGAGGCCAGGACACATGAAAGACCAGAAGGACAATCCAACTTCAAGGAAGGTCTGTCTAAACTCCACAGTCTTCTGTTAAATGTCTGCTCTGCAGTGTCAGGACTAGTGTTCATAGCGCTGTCAAGGAATCATACGATTGGCAGAAGAAGCTATCCTAGTATTGGCAATTTAATGGCTTGCACTTTGGCGCATTATATATATAACGGAAAAAATATTTCCTGTTATTGATGTTGAAGACATATCTCCTGTTATTTAAAACCATGGCTGTGCGGACTGAGTGTTAATTCTGTACACTGTTTTTATCTGTTAACCTGTTTTGAATATTTTGACAAAATAATTTGAACCCAAGCTGTTTTAACACAGCTGTTTTTAATATGCTGTTTTTAAGCATCCATCAATGATCTAAGTCAGAGTGAAAAACTGTTTTTGTCTAGCCTAATAATTTATGATTCATAATTACAATTTACTTTTTTATTTTTTTAAATACTAAAGTGTAATTATGGTTTACCACCACTTGGGTCTTGTGTTTAGGCTCTACAGATGGCCAGGCTTAAATAGCTTGACAACTGTTGAATGAATTGCTATGTAATTGGCTACAGACATTCATGGTCCCCACAGGGTGAATCCTAATGACTTTGGGGATCCTCGTTCCTCTAGCACCACCAGCAGGTTGACATTCTTGGTTTTGAGTGAAATATCATACTAATTATTGAATGGATTACTGTGCAATTAGCTACAGATATTCACAGTCCCTAGAGGATACATCTGAATGACTTTGATGATCCCCTGACTTTTCCTGTAGCGCCATCATGAGGTCAAATATCCCTTTGCCTAATATTTAGATTTATGACCAAATACCTGCAAAACTTCAGCTAGACTTTGTGTAGTACATGTTAGCATTGTCGTTGCGAGCACGTTAGCATTGGAATTTAACTCAAAGCACCACTGTGCCTATGAGCAAACTCACCAACGTATCCTCCAAACCATACTACGATACGGGTGGTTTGTTCCCTACTCTCTTATACGACTGACAGGAGCATTTCAGAAAACAGCGCCCCTAGGAGAGGCAGAAATACAAAGTACAACCTTTTATCTAAACCAGAGAACGTCGGTTGCAGTTTTGAACGTAAAGGTCGTGATTTTAAACACGTCTTTAACGTTGTAAAATGGTCGCAGTTTGGTTGGTTTAGGTACCAAAACTACTTAGTTAACTTTAGAAAAAGATTGTGGTTTGGGTTCAAATCAGACGATACTTCACTTCCTGAAAGTTACGCACGTGACACAGAACGTGACGTTTGTTAAGTTAAAAAAACAAAAAACTTTCCCTTTTTGGATTATGGCAACATTATACACATCACAGGGATTGCTGTGATCTGACAACACTGCAAAACATGACACAAGCCGTCAGGCAATCAGTTGTGAAAGTCATTCTGTAACCAATAGAAACATGAGATCCAGGTTAAAAATAACATGTAATTGTGTTTTAATATTTAAACCTGCACTTTTTAACTACTGCCAAGACGTTATTTTGAGGGCATACATGTTTTGTGAAAATCTCTGTGAAATTGGGTACAGTATATGTGTCTGTTTCTACCGCACTCAGTAACATGAGCGACTGTTGACTGACTTGTATTTGGAGCTGCACTTAATTCACCTCAACTACTCACCTCAGTGTTGGATTTGAAACATTGGTATCATTGCACCTGCACAGTCTTTCTCTGTTCTGCATCTCAGTTTTGTGTCCTTCTCTCTTACTTGCTTATACAAACATCTATACAATTTTCTCACCGAACAGACTTTGACGACTCCATATCTTATGTCTTTAAGTGCACTACATTCTGCTGTTATTCAGCATTAAACAATGCAGTCTGCTGAAAATCGATGGGTAGATGTGACAGTTTGTCTAGCGCAGTGAGGATGTTTTTGTCAATCACATGTCAAGTAAAAGCTGCTCTCCGAGCTGCTCCTGAGACTCTCCTTGCCCTCAAGTCTTTCACCAGGCTGCACTCCTCGCCTTTGTTTGTTTTTTTTTCTCAAAGTTTCTCCACTAGTTGACCTTGGATTGTTCTCTGTCCAAATATCGATTCACTCAAACACTCAAAAACTTCTCCCAGAGGCACAAACAACCTCTGCCCTTCGGTACCTCAAAAGTCTTCTTCAGTCAATGCCATTAGGAAGGCAGAGAAGAGGCTGAGAAAGTAGTTTGGTGTCAGATAGATTTTATTTGACAGAATATATTTTTTTCAAGCCATCCGGAGCAGCTCTGCTGAGTACCTGTTGTTGTGTCCTGTTAACAGTAATGCCTACCATTGAGAAGCTGCTGAATGCTGACTGGAAGGAGAAACTTCTGGATAAAAGCACAGTGGGGGCAGGACAACTGAAAGGTCAGCTTTCAAACACTACCAACACCCTTAAACCATTTCTATACCACTTACATACCATTATTTCCAACACATTACTAATTGATTGTGCAAATATCTATTTTTATTTTTATTTATTTGTCATCCTTATCTGCTTTGTTAACTGAAATAAATATTGTATAACACCTGTTAGACATTTCAAAAGATACCAGGCTGCGTGCAGTAAATTGGTACACCACTGCTTGGATAATTTAGCTGTCAAAATTGTTGGTTTCATCTGGTGTTGCTTCTAAAATCAGGATAAGTTGGGACAAAAACATAGAGACAAACAAAAAGACACATCTTTAGAGAGAGAAGCAGGAGGACTTATATAATATATATCCCTTTACCATCCAACACTGATCATCAGTCTGTCGTTAAACATAAGTGCTCAGGCAGTCTTTATAGAAACCTGACCCTCTCCAGGTACCCCAGAGGCTCTGGCAGAGAAGGAGCTCCAGTTGTTGATGATGATCAACCAGCTGAGCGGTCTGCGGGAGCAGCTACTAGGAGCCCACTCTGAGCAAAGGAACATGGCCGCCCTGCTGCTGGAGAAACAGCAGCAGCAGATGGAGCTGGCTCGACAGCAGCAGGAACAGGTACCACTCAGAGGAGGTTTTGTAAATTGGTGGCAAGCATGTACAGCTGTCTTTAAGTTGAATGTTAGATGCAGAATGGTCTAGGTCCGCATCGTGATGCATCGATGTGATGATTAATATCACCGCCCCTACCACCGTTCTCATCAAAACATACAAACGGGACTATTATCTTGATGAAAACTAGAATGAGGCTTTCTGACCAGACAGACCCAGAAACTAAGTAACCACGAATAAATCAGGAACTAAAAGTCCCTTCTGTACATTAATGTTTGTGTTTTGACTGCATATGAAGATGCATGAGGACTAGGCAAATTAGAGAGACAAAATGATAAGCGATCGTTGTTTGAGATTTAATTTTTTAACACACGACGAGACAACAGCACAGAGTCATCGTGTTG
This sequence comes from Sander vitreus, assembly GCF_031162955.1. NCBI lineage: Eukaryota > Metazoa > Chordata > Actinopteri > Perciformes > Percidae > Sander > Sander vitreus. Next base: position 38,562,865 of record NC_135858.1, on the reverse strand, counting down.
TAGGCCAATTTAATTAACTGTGAACTGGACCAAAAGATGTGTGATTTCACTGTTTTTCAGCTTAACCAGTTCTCTGTTTTGAAATATTCTTCTACTAAGGCATCTTAGTAATCTGAATATATCATACATATCATCTCAATATACAATGTGTAGTAGTGTAGTAGTATTATCAATTGTCATTTCACTATCAATGTGGTATTTATTAATTTGTAGAATTCATGTTAAGTATATTAAGTATCAGAATCTGAATACTGTATTGACCCCCTCAGGGAAATTGTTCAGTTGCAGTTGCTCACAGTCAGGTTCAAGGTAGAAATAGGAGTAAGAAAAGAGATTAGTTAATACATGTATGAAGCAATATAGCTACAGTGCTAGAAATAAAAAAGTTAAGTAGAAGTAAAGTGAGATTAGGTTAAAAAGTAAGATTGGGGTGAAAAGATGATGTTGCTAAAACAATGGATTGTACAAATGCTATTCTAGTCCAGTGTGAACATAAATAAAGTACAGTGTGAACATAAGTAGCAGCAGTGAATAAATAACAGATGTTGCACATGTAACGGACGTCTCTTTATGTAATTGGGATACAGGGTACGATTCCTACGTTCTGCAGTGAATTGCATTGTGCACTTGTGTCTGTATACAGTCCGTGATGTGTCTTGTGTCTCAGATCGCCAAGCAGCAGCAGCAGCTGATCCAGCAGCAGCACAAGATCAACCTGCTTCAGCAGCAGATCCAGGTCAGCTCCTCTCATGACCTACACGGGTTTTCACATACCACAGCCAGCAGCACTGGCATGGGATCATAATTACAAATGAGAAGTTGTCAGGGTGCGATTTGTAAAATAAAATCATTTTGATCATGCACAACAAAACAAAGCATGCAAGAATGAAATCCCCCTTCCTTTACCATGGATATAGAGCCACTCGGCCAGCCATGCCAAAACACTTATTTATGAACTTCAATATCCAATGGAAAATGATCTCAAAATGAAACAGCACATTGTGGCGTCAACGTAAAACACAGCGCTTTCAAGCCAGAGAGCGGAGTTCACTTCACTTCACTTCACTTCGTCCTCGGGAGTATCTTAATCCAAACCACAATCTTTTTCCTAGACTTAACCAGTCGTTTTGGTGCCTAATCTTAACTGTCATCGCTGCATGAAGCTCACTTTTTCCGGCTAAACTCCACTACCACGGCCCCCGAAAGCCTGTAGCAGGCTCACAGTCACCTGTTGGCGGCTAAACAACTGCTGCTGGTAGCCGGCGTCCCGGAGCTCTGTAGAGGCTAAATACAACCAGCAACGGCTGCTCTGATTTGACCTATCGCAGTATAGACTGTTCACGTTACAGTGCTTTACTGAATTTAAAATACTTCTATTTTATGGGTATAATATGTGGTCTATTGGTGAAGTGGCATTGATCACTTTGCCGACAAATCGCACCCTGGAAGTTCTCATTGCAGATCAGAAATCTGTTTCAGACAAATGAGGCAAGAACTTTTATGTGAGGAGTATTTGTCCTGCCTTGTCCCAGCAGGTGAACATGCCCTACGTGATGATCCCGGCTTTCCACCACAACACCCAGTCCCTCTCCGTCACCTCTGACCCCCAGATGGCCCTGCCACTGCAACCAATCCCCTGCAAGCCAGGTCAGTCATCAAAGCTAACAGACAGCTTCCAGCCTTGAGAAGAGACAAGGGCTGCACCATATGAGATAATGTTGTGGATTTTTATAGTTGCCGATTATACTGATCAAGAGTTTCTTCAAGGAGACCGAGATGATGCTAGAACTAAGATCTTTATTCAAACAAAAGACCCCGAGTTTACTCTGCAGAGTAACCTGAATACATTATCAGAATGCATTTGTTTTTATGCATTTGGGAGGATGGAATCCTAAAGTGCGTCATTTTAAGACACGTCTTGAAATTAGCTAAAGACACACTAGCTAACAGTTCCTCATGAAGCAATTGACCTCTCTGTCCCTGGCTCGTTGTTAAATATTGCGATAACAATATGACTTCAGTCAACACACTTTGTCAAAATAGATTCATTCATCTGCAATTTGTATTTGGCAGTATGGCTCTGTTCTGGGGCCTCCCTGCCCTTCCATGTGCATACATGGAGAGCCTTAAGCGTGGAGAGCAGCAGTGCAGGACCCCGTAGAGTACAGAACAGAGCAGCATCAATGACAGAGACATGATCTTGATTAAGTCAGACAACATAAATGAAAAGGAGGAGCTGGGGTGGAGGTGGGTTGCAAGTGCTAGCAGAGATGCAGCAAGGTCTGCTGGGAAAAGCAGTTTAAATAGAGCACACTATATCGAAATCCAATCAAAAGAGGAAATCAGCTGAGCCATCAGCTGGTGTGCTGACTGAGGAACTGTCAGCTGTGAGCTGAGATGATGGCTGAGCTTGACTCAGTGACCTGCCACAGCTGTCAGCTATGCTTCATTTGCGATAAATAAACGGATATCAAAGGGAACACAGTTCTGCATTTCTGCTGCTTTCAGTATTTTGTTACTGCAATTTTCTTTTGATTTATAACAATTGAAATGAACAAATTGAACATTTAATTAAATATAAAAGGCACCACTAAAAAAAGAGCGACAGTTGCATTTTAAAGTACATTTTTTTACTGATACTTTCTTCCAACTAACACAACAAATCTTTGAGTGCCTTTCGCAATGTCTTTATTGCACCAGTTAATATCACGATGATGATTTAAAATAAAACAATATGTTGTACAGGCCTAGTTGGGACACACTGGCTCCCATGGAACCATAAATCTATTGTTGTAATGGCAAAACGAAAAAAAGAATCTACTCAGAATCGATTCTCCATTCAAAACATTTCTCGATTAGAAAATGGGGTACTAGATTCAGGCTCTTACTCCAGGGCTCTGTGTGCTCATTCACGTCTTTACTCCACTAAATAGCACTATAAAAACACAACTAGCAGTTAAGCCAAATGGTCTCCATGGTTTGCATCCCAATGTAGTGCAAATGTGAACCAAATTTTCAGAAAATCGGCAAGAGAAAATGCAAATGAACGTGGATGGGAATCCACTACTGTTCATTGTTCAAATGTTAGGAATCGGGTGCATCGAGATAAACTGTCAGTGATGCTGATTCTTCAGTTGTGTGCCACTACAATAAGATGACCTAATTACAAAAATAACCAAACCCCAAACAAACAAAAACTGTGGAAAATGTGATGGAAATATGTCATTTGTTTCATGAATTAATTTGAGGAAAGTTACAGTCTCTGATGTTTTTGTCTGTATCTTCAGTGGTCAGCTTGTTCGGTAACACTTTATATGAAGTCAAGCGTCATATACACATTTGATGAGGATATCAAACTTCATGACAGGTCCAAATTGTTTCACTTTACTTGAGGTTAAGGAAAAATATTCATGACACAATTATAATGCTCTCATGACAGCCGATGTAAAAACCAACCTCTTAATGACTGTTTGATGTAATGTTAACACATAAAGCTAAATGTTTATGAAAGTTTGATAATTGGGCCTGTCATGACATATTTATGATGTTATGTTATGTTGCTTAATGTCAAGTTGTCTTGACCAAAGACAACTCGGACAATGCCAACTTTGCATTAAATGTGTCATAATTTACCAAATGACACTAAGGGCCTTATCTTGCACCAGGCGCAGCGCAAAGCCTGACCCAAGTGTCTTTGCTAGTTTAAGACCGACCCAGTTGTCAGTTTTCCGTCCAGCGCCCACGTCGTTTAAAGGCACACTATGTAACTTTTCCCTCTTCGGTCACCCTACAGGTTGTCTCATTGGAACTACAGCCGAGCTGTAGATGTTAGTCACGGCCATTGACCAACAAAAACCTGGTCTAAAGTTAGTAACGCATTTCGTTCATGAACACTCAAAATGACTCCTTCATGTTCATGACAGGTGTCATGTCAGTCTCTTGCACACCCCTTCACATAAAGTGTTCGTGCTCGTTCTTAGCTGCTAGAAGTGGGTGCTCCACTCGGCTAACATTAGGCTCCGTATTGTCAAAAGACTTCACCTTCGTCTGGCAAAGTTAAATCCAAAATTCCTTCAAATGCTCATCTTCTTTGACTATGAAGAGATGAACTATTCACTCTAAGTGCTGCACTGTGCCCTTGCGATTGAGTTTTGCCTTTTTTGTTCTGTCAACATAACGTTATTAACAACGCTACATTATCAATTTAGAATCATAGAATATAAGCATTATGATTAATAAGGAACTCAATAACGCTCAGTATTGTATTGTATGTTTTAGAGTCTGTCTTTGTTATTGTCATTGTGATATGTTGATATGGTTTTCCTCCAGCAGGCCTTTAGTGCTGGAAACATAGGGGGTTAGTCAGTCCTTTCATACCCTATTCTTACATTCCTTGTTGTGAAGACAGAATCAACATTACACATATCTGACAGTGACTGTGTGCATTCAAGGCCAGAAACTTTGTGGTTAAAAGTTGTTGTTGTTGTTGCCATCCATGCTGCAGCGTCTTTCTTTTTGAAAAAAAGTCCACAACAAATGTACAATGTGGTTGATGGTAGCTTTCACACACGTAATGCTTGTACAGTTAGCAGGCTATCCAGGGTACAGCTTAGAAAGACGCAGCTTTGTGCAGTCTTGCCTTCACGAGTCTTAAAAGCCGTGCTCGTGGGTGACCTTGTCTTCTCTAGGAGTGGAATGTGTTTGCCTCTGCTAGCAAGGTTAAATACCTTCTTTCATGGGTTTGTTTCTGAGGCAGATGCACTGTTGAATCATCTGATAGTGTGTGTGTGTGTGTGTGTGTGTGTGTGTGTGTGTGTGTGTGTGTGTGTGTGTGTGTGTGTGTGTGTGTGTGTGTGTGTGTGTGTGTGTGTGTGTGTGTGTGACTGAGGTCAGCTATAGCCAGAGATCTTTGAAAGGCGTGCTATGATAAAACACTCTCTATTCCAAAATGTCACGACTGTCACTTTTTTTTTTTAAAAGAAATTATGTTGAATTGAATGAGAACTACTAACATGTAATTGGTTCAAATTTAAAACATTAGACATTATTAAATGAATATTTTTTCTGAATAAATACTAATGAAATATATTGAATATGGGACAGAGCCAGTTGTGTGACTCATTCATACCAAAGCAGCAGCCAATCACATTGTCTCAGTTGAAAGAAGAGTAGTTTTGAAAAGTGGCATTATGAAATAAAAAAAATTAATTAGGGAAAATAGCAAAAAGTCAAAATGACTAGTGAAAAGAAGCAGGAAATAACATTTTAATCCATTAAAACTATGTATTTGCTTATTTATATGTTTGTTATGTTTTCTTATGTTTTCGTAATGTCTTGTTTCTTTGTTTCGTTTTTAACCCCCATGACGTGGCGGGAGATTGGTACAGTCTGATTGGCCACTTCCTGTTTTTAACATAGCTGATTTAGTAAAAGCATCTTGACAATACCTCCCTTTAGAAGATAAGAAATATAATGTAGAGCAACTTATGATAAACATAATAAACTAGCAGTAATGACTGTACAAAGTTACCTCATTGTGTGCACTACAAATTAAAAAAGATAAAGCACTGTACAAATAGTATAGTAAAGAGTATATTACAAGAAACAAAAGTGAAACTTTTGTATGTATGTGCTTTGGTATTGTGTTGTAAGGTCAAAATAAACTAAGCAAAAGTATACTTTTAGAGTGTAAACTACCAAGAAACTGTGGTGTGTTAGTGCAGGAGGCTCACTGACATCATTTCAGTCAGCTGTGTGCTGCCATCACTGTTGCTAACAGTTAGCTTTAGTGCGTGCTAACGGTCACCAAATGTTGTGTTCTATTGCAAATCTTCAATCAAAATCAGTGATAGCGCAGGTATTTGAGTGTGCATGTTTTTCATACATCGATTTTACACCTTTCACAGCCGTGGACTATCACATGCAGCTGCTGCCGAGCCCTCGGCCCACCCCGGTCAAGAGGAGCAGCGGTTCCTTCCGACAGGTACAATATTACTACAGTTTATGTATCGTCTGTCAGACACTTAACTGTTCATCTCAATGTATCAAACTCATTTCCCAAGTCAATTAAATACAAACATTTGCATACATCTACATTATGTATCCAAAATGCAACAGCGACTTATGGCTTTGTTAGTGTACATTGTGTGTGTATCTAATATATACTGTATATTCTGTGTGTGTGTGTGTGTGTGTGTTGTGGGTGTGTGTGTGTGTGTTGTGTGTATGTGTATGAGAGTGTGTATGTGTATGAGAGAGAGTGTGTGTGTATGTGTATGAGAGTGTGTGTGTGTGTGTGTGTGTGTGTGTGTGTGTGTGTGTGTGTGTGTGTGTGTGTGTGTGTTAAAGAAAGTGATCCACTCCAGATTAAACACAGTGTGTACTTTTCTGGCATTTTGGGAGGCTGAAAAGCTTTTCGAATACACCACACCCTCTGTTCAAAGGTTTAATGTGTGTGGTATAGGTGTGTGTAATTGGGCCTAGAGTGTATGTTTTGTGAACTGTATTTGCACGGCTGGTTCTCAAGCACAGATAAATCATCACAGCTTAGATAAACAAAAGATAATAAAGGACGAGGTGAACATGAAGACGAAAGAGACGCTACAAAGGTGTGACAGATGCGCTCCGACATGCCAAATCTGCAGTGCATGACCGGAATACATGCACTTCCTTGCTGTTTGCAGTTACGTCCTAATGTGTGAAAGTGGCCCCACCCTTGCTCATCTGCTCTCACCGTGCGTTTAGGAAGCCAGTCAGCCCCTGAACCTGACCTCCAAGCCAAAGGGGCAGGAGCTGGGGAAAACACCAAGCCCGAACCTGGAGCTGGGATCACTGGCGCTGCACGGGGCCTACAGGTCCAGAGATTTCCAGAGAGAAGTGTCCCACAGCCCGTCACGATCTGCCCTCAGTGAGTTACGCTGACAGTTACACTGCTGTGATAGAAAGTGGGAATTTCTGATCCCAAAAAGGGAGAAAAAAAACAAAAAACGTTTGCATTCCCACGGCTCCTCTAAGATGTTTAAATCAAAGTTGTAGAGTTTTTGGTTGGTCACAGTAACAGGGTGTCCTTCATGCTTATACAACTCTGTTTTTAACGTTACGCTATGGAGCAATGCTTTGAAGAGTGTCCCCGTTCTGTTTGTATCTATGTGAATCAAAAGTAAATACATTCTACACATGGTGGTTTTACATTTGAAATGGGTGACATTGTCATATAGATACATGGCAATTTGATCTATTGTTGTCATCTTGGACTCAATCCAAAGCTTTTACATGTGGTTGTAGCTCTTTCTTTATAAACATCATATACTGCAATCAAAGTAATGCTTTATTTTTTTTACGTTTCTACTCATTTGTAACTCTATGAACAGGGAATAAGCATTAACACCAATATCCAATGTGAATTAGTCAACAAATAAGAGAGTGCAGCCTTCCAGAGACTCAAACTCCAGAGAAGAAGACCTATTACCACCCAGGGTGTTTGACAGATGATGTCAGATCGCAGACACACCACAGTAACAAGCGCTTGGCAGCAACATGGGCAGTGGTTAAATTGAAAGCAGGAACTGTGTTGGTTATCACTTTTAATATGCTGAAGAAACAAAAAGAGGCTAGGTTTCTCATTTTAGTTTTTCTCCTCCTCTTTGACCCGTGTTGTTGTCTTTAGGTTTCCTTGGAGACGGAGATGTGGTCACACAGGCCATCCACGATGCCCAGCAGCTCCTGAGGGGCCACAGCACCGGAGAGCGAGAGAGGGACAGGGAGAGAGAGAGGGAGAGGGAGAGAGATGGTGGCGGAAAGATGGTGAGCTGGTGTCCAAACTGCACAGTCCACACAGGCAGTCCCAAGGTTTCAGAGCCCCTTTCAGACATGCTCCTCGTTACGTGAATACAGTATGTTGGCACATGTTGTCTCATGTCTGAAGATAAAAATACATAAACGTCACACAGGCAATCTCACTAGGTCTGACTATAACATTTCCATAACAACTCTAACAAGGCAAAAGTCTGAGTCGAATGCTATAGATTAGCTTAAAGGCTACATCAGCAAGATAACACATGTACAGAGGGAATGTAAATGCATGTTATGTTATTGCATATCTCTTTTTCCCTCTAGGTTACCTGAGCCTTCTCACATCTTCTTCTGTGCGGTTTTCACGCAAATATCAAAAATGTTTGAAATGAAATTTGTCTGAAGCGTTTAATACTAGTGCATTTATTTAGAACATGCAAACATGCGTCATAGGAACTTCCTACAAGAAGTGATTTTCTTTGGCTGATTGGGAGCAGCAAAAACATTTAGTGAACACAACATTGACATGATGTGGTGAACTTGGCAACTTAGCAAACAGTTTCTAATTTACACATCCAGAAGTTGTGGAGAAATGTTATTATTCATTTAGAGTCGTGTTTCTGACTACCTGATGAATGTAAAGCCAATATTCACTCTCTTTTAGCTCTGGTTTTGGTCTCCACCAACTCCTGAGGGAAATATCTGGCTGCTAAATGTTTCACTATGTTCACCAGCTCGTCTCTAACTGTGTCTGTCTGCGGTTTGGTGCTGAGCAGGTAGTGTACAGTGGGTTTTAGAGCTTTTATTTCTGAAAACAGCTGCCTGCTGTGGCCAAAAACGGCATTATGAGAGTGGTGAGAGTGAACCAAAACAGTAAGGTTGTGGGTTTGGACAGCTAAACTCTGAGCTGGAACTCACTATAAAGTATATATAGTGATAACTCTCTGTAAGTTCGTCACTACAAGCGACCCCTTTCCCATTGTCACATTTGTCAGTTAATACATTGTTATTATGAAAAATATCGGTAACACTTTACTTAAAGGTATCTACAGAAGAGTGACATGACACTGTCATGAACACATGAACTCTAACCCTAACTTGTCATGACAAAACCCGAATGACACTTAATGACAGAAGCGTTATGTCATAAATGTTTATGACTTGATTATAATGTTTATGACACGTTCATGACAGTGTCATGTCACTCTTATGTAGATACCTTCAAGTAAAGTGTAACCAAAATATCTTTAGAGTTGACCTGTCAGCCATTATAACTTGAGAATTCTCATGGGGCATGGTCTACATTTACATGACGGACACCTGTGTCTGAATTACAGAAAGCCATTACTTTAATGGATGGGTGAAGCCAGCAAGAATCTGTATTTTATGTCTGAAATTCCTACTTCCACAGCCAACCACTCACAGAATTGAAAGCCTCATCTTGTGATGGTTCAGAAAAGGCCAGTTTATCCACAAAGACATATGTCAAACCTTAATGTAATTACCTGGAGTTTGTAATACAAATTCCCTCTTACTGGACAAACCGGATATGAGGAAACACTCAAAGTCTGTCTCACTTTCTCTGACTGACATGTAGGGGTCTAATCGGGGGTCAGAGTCAGGTTTAGGGTTACAGGAAGTCATGCGTCTCCTGAGGATTTAATATCCCAGCTGTAGCCTTCTGGAAAATGCTGGTAAGTAAACACTGTATGAAAAAGACAAAGAAGTTATGTGTGTTGTTTCTATTATTAGTAATTGAAAAGGCGCTGCATATTCAGTATCCCCTGACAAACTGCTGTTATTCTTCTTTTCGCGGGTACAGTCATGTGCTACAGTAAAAAAGTACAAAATGTTTCGATTGAACACATGACTTGACTAGTCAAATGTGAAGCAAAGTGGAAACTCTGCTTTCAGAAAATCTTGCATCTGTGTAGTACTTTTGTCTGGAACCCGTCGGTAAACACCCAGGCTGTTATTTTTTGTTTTGGTTCTTGTAAAGATTGTCTTCTATTCTGGTCCTGGTTTCATTCTTTGAGGTGGCTGAAGCTTTGGTTTCAGCCTCGTCCTGGAGCAACAGCTGCTGCAGCCTCACAATACCACAAAGGCCTCAGTGTGGCATTGACTGAGCCACCTGCCCTCCCTCTTTGTCCACAGTAATACTGTACTCGGTGACTCTCCTCCTCTCCTCCATTATCCTGCTCCATCTCGCCTCTGCTGCTGCTTTAACACCAATACCGATGACTGACCTATTTTGGTATTACACTCCAACCGTACGGGGATAAATAATGTTTTACATCATGGGAATGGATGATAGATTCGCTGATGGTGTGATAGTTTGTGCAAATTCAGAGTTGGTACATTCCTAACTCTGCCTTTTCTCCTTCACCTCTCCTCCCTCGAACAATAAACACCATTCTTCCTCAATAGTGTTGTAATTTCTTTCCTTTGCATTTACAGCTCTGCATTTAAACAGCAGCTGATATGATGAGCGTGCAGCTTCTTTGCCTTAAATAGCACTCTGTGAAACACATGCGTGCCTTGAACACACCCCTTGCACATTGGGTCATCCTTTTACTGCAGTCAAAATTCAAATTGTCTCTTTGTGCTCGGGTGTGAATATTTGTGTGACTTAACTGCATGTCTGGCTTCATCTGTCTTTGTCTTTTCTTTGTCTTCAGGAGTATAAAGATTCTCCCCGCAGCGAGAGGATTTCTCACTGCGAGCGGGGTGAGGACCACCTCAGCAGTGACTCTGAGGGTAGGTGTCACTGGAGGAGCCTGTTTTAATAATGTCAGGTGTTTTTCCCCGCCATTATAAGGTTTAGGTGCAGCACCCGAGCCTTTTTGTGCAGCACCTAAGCCGACTGAGTTACTAAAATACTTTACTTAGATGTAATGATTGTAGTTGGACTTCTTTAGACTTCTTTGTCTATTTACACTTTTTTGAGTGTCATTTATTTATTGTCCGCTCTAGCTTTTCCAACGTTATATGGTGATAATAATGATCCAAAGTGAAAAAGAGACGCAAAACGACCACAAAGGGACACAAAACGACTGCAAAGAGATGCCACATGACCACAGAGACCCAAAACAAAAATTACCAAATAGAGATGCAACACGACTACAAAGAGACAAAATCTCACAAAGTGACACAAAAAGTATGGGGAAATTTGCATTTAAAAAAATTTAAAAACATAACATTTTCTTGAGGAAGGACGTCTTATCAAAGTTTATCTAAATACGCACACCTAAGTCTTCCACAAAGCTAGGGAAACACTGAATGTTGGCCTTCTTCGTTGGTGTTTGTCAAATGTGTTGAATAACCGGGATGTTACGATAGACTTAGTCTATATCCACGGCGTTCCACCTCCGGGCTAGCTCTCGTTCTGCCGTAAATTCCGGCAGATGTTATTTTTTTCGGATGTCTGTTTTTGGATGTCCGTCCCCTTCCTCTGTCTCTGTGTTGGCGTTCTAACTTCCGGCTGCTTTGTGAGGACTATGGTTAACTGCTCCTCAGATCTCTGCAGGGTAAATCCAGACAGCTAGCTAGACTATCTGTCCAATCTGAGTTTTCTGTTGCACGACTAAAACTACTTTTGAACATCCACATGTTCCACCAAAACTAGTTCCTTCCTGAGACTATTTAGCAGAGGCACCGTGGCTCCATCTGGAGCTTAGCCCCGCCCACGATGATTGTGATTGGTTTATAGAAATGCCAATAAACCAGAGCATGTTGTTCTCCCATCCCAGAATTCTGTGTGGACTCGCCAGACCTTCCTCTGCAGAGCTGTGGAGGAAGGTTTTGGCAATGCAAGACTACGATACACTCAACTCACGATTCGATACTATTCACGATTTTATGATATACACTACCGGTCAAAAGTTTGGGATCACTTATAAATGTCCATTCCAGACAGAATACCAGCTGAGATCAGTTGCATTGTTGTTTTAATCAGGGCAGCAGTTTTCAGATTACATCATGTGATTACATCATGTGATTACATCATGTGATTACATCATGTCTAAAGTGTTCTTGACTGTTGGAGACAGACGTAGCTGAAGAAACGCTTGAAATCCATGCTTTTTGGTCTAAACCTCATACCCAAATTAAAAGTGGTACAGCTCCCATATACTCTGACACTGGGGTGAGCCTGGTATCACTGGAAAGGTGACTGATGTGGGTGTGTTGGTGTGTTTGAGAAGTGTTGTATTTTGTAGTTTTTTGGCTTTTTTATTTGCACTTTTCAAATGGAAATAAAAAAACGTATAATCATATCAAATCCATTTTTGAGTCTTTTGGCTTCATGGTTTCTGCAGTAAGCTGAACATGTGACTAATGCCCTGTGTTGTCTGTCACCTGTCAGATGTGTTTACAGCAGTGTCTTCTAATCATTTTACAGATGTATGACTTGGACAGAAATAAAACCCCTCCATTCTAGCCTCTGTAACTCTGTGTCAGTAAGGCCTAGGATCACCCTGACACTTGGAACAAAAACTTGAGACTGTTTCCTTTCCAGTGATACCAGGCTCACCCCAGTGTCAGAGTATATGGGAGCTGTACCACTTTTAATTTGGGTATGACGTGTAGACCAAAAAGCATGGATTTCAAGCGTTTCTTCAGCCGCTTCTGTCTACAACAGTCGAAAACCCTTTAGACACGATGTAATCACATGATGTAATCACATGATGTAATCACATGATGTAATCTGAAAACTGCTGCCCTGATTAAAAACACAATGCAACTGATCTCAGCTGGTATTCTGTCTGGAATGGATGGAATGGACATTTCTAAGTGACCCCAAACTTTTGACCGGTAGTGTATATCATGATTTGTTTTTAACAGAATGAGTTGCAGACAAAGGACTGAAAATCATCCTTTATTTATATGAACTGTGCAAAACAACAACAGTGTCCTCTTATGAAAAGTGCAACAGGAATTGTATTTTATGCTAAATACTAAAAATTAAATGAAAAATGAATAATTAGATTTTTAAAACAAATCCCACATCAAAATAACTAAACAAAAATAAAATCTTTTCAAATAAATAAACTAAGAACACGTAGTGACGTCAGAAGTCAAACCTAGAGTGAAATCAGAAGTAGATTACGCCCTTGGCCATTTAGAAATTGCATCGCAATTAATATTTTTATGCAACCGGTTGTAATCTTTAACCATTCATATTAACTTTTTTTTATACGATGCAGTGTTACATTCCTATTGAATAATAATGTCTTTAATAACAAGATGGCTGTGAAGGTTATCAGTCACCCAGGTCATAGTCATCCAAGGAAGGGCACCAGGACTTGGTTAAAGGGCGCTTCGAAGACGTTTTGTCTCTGATCTGAGAGACTTCTTCAGTTCTGATTGAGAGTGTAGGGAAACCCAGCTGTTAACCTGTATGGGTCAATCCCAGCTGTTGTAACGAAGCCTCCGGTGTCTCCAACGACTGTCGTTACAACAGCCAGGAGCACTAACCAACGGAGCGGTATCGATCGTTTTGACACTGACCCCACAGAGCATAACTAGCTGGGTTAACCGCTTCAGTCCAAACTGAAGAAGTCTCTCGGATGAGAGAGGAAAACATCTTTGAAGCCCTTTATTTCATTTATTTAAGTCTAGTTGATTTGAACCCTTCCTTGGATGTTTGAAAACATCTTTCTATTTCAAAGGTAGTATACTATACTAGTTATGAAGAAAACAAATGGATATCACCCCCTTAGAATATTGAATTGACATTTAAATTTCCCAATATAACTTTCACTACCACTTCCATGTTCAGCAGACTAATATATTATCTTCTGGAAGTGTGTTAGAACACACGTTTCCGGTACAGACCCAGGATGGAGAATGTGGGTGGGGAAAGTGAATCATAACTGCATGAGGAATAGGATGTCTGTCTTCAACAAGTAAAGGTTAATAACCAGGTGAGGCACCAGAGGGCTGTAACAGAAAAGCTTAAAAACTAGAATAAAAAGGAATTAAAAGAACAAATGAGTAACATATTCCAAACCCAGCAGTTTGGTGTGGTCGTCTTACTGTAGCCCTCTTTGCTGTAGGTGCCCTGCCCATCTCGGTCCCAGGAAGCTACCCTGAGGCCCGGCCCCCTCCCTCCTCCGGCCACATCAAGAGACCAATGAATGCCTTCATGGTGTGGGCCAAGGACGAGCGCAGGAGGATCCTGCAGGCCTTCCCGGACATGCACAACTCCTCCATCAGCAAGATCTTGGGTGAGCCAAGCACTGGGTAGGGGTGAGGTTCACTCTGGGCCTCTATTCTGAGACGCTGCCTGGCATATGTGAGGGCAAGAACAGCCACCTGCTTGTCCCGCCAGACACACAAACAAACAAACACGCACACACTCACACACATACTGGTCTGAATCCCTTTCCTTGGACCAAACATTTACATCCTATTCTATTGTGGAGAGCTTGTTGTTGGGAGCAACCACCCTTCACACGGACACACACAGACATGCAGACGTGGATACAAACATGCATGTCATGTAAACCATTGATGTACTTAATACGCATTAAATACACAATTTGATTAATAAGATGCTACTAGCTATTTGTAACTTTCAGTTTGTGTTAGTTTTAGCGGCCTCTTAGTGTTTTTACCACACCTGCTGTCGTAAGGTCTTTTCTTTACGGTGCTGTACTACCGAGTTAGCGTTACGGGGAGGTCGTATAGTTGTGATGAATGTTTTGCTCAGACAGAAAATCATTCCTTTACAGATGCATCGTTGCATTTCAAGGGTTGCATGTGGAAACTTATGCTGCATTCTATTATTCTCAACGAACTGACTCAGCCCTCGGACATGACGTCACTTCCACACTTCAAGCGTTCTGGTATGTTTTGCGTGTCAGAGTTGGAGAAAAACATGGACGCCACCCATATATATCTATATCAGGTTAAAGTAAATTAGGTGCAAGCCAATCCTACAAGCTTCTAGCACTTACATTTTTTGATTATGACTATTACCCCACCTTATCAAAACGCAGACATTTTAACTTCTATAATTTTCACTTTATTTCATGTTTTAGTTTATCTTCTGTTAGCAATGCTAGCCACGTTTAGAAACATCTGTTTGAAACAAGTCTTCATTCAATATTGCACTCATAACAACACCGATTTCCACAGGCAGTGATACGGCCGCAGTAAGGTATTGCAGTAATACGAGTGATTGAAATCGTCATTTAAACAACCAAAGCAGTCCAAAAACAATGAAAACAATTCATACTTATGAGCTCCAAATCCAACATGGCTGCCCCGTGAGCAGAGAAAGCTGTAGTAACATACAGTTATTATGACTTCTGTCATATTGTGTCTCACTAAATCAGTCGTACACACAGTGCTGTCCATCTTCTATCTGTGGACATGTTGTTACGCTGTTTGGATGCACAAAAAACAGCCCATGTGGCTTAGCATATGTGAGTAAAACAAGGAGAGCGATACGGACCAGAATCATTGAGCACAGAAGCACCATTAGAACAGGGGGTGAGCGTAGCCCTGTATCCGCCCATTTTAAACTAGCCGGGCATAATGTCAGCGCCCTCAGATACATCGGGGTGGAGCGGATTAACAAACCACCTAGAGGGGGAGACCAGGATAAAAGGCTCCTCCAACGGGAAACCTTTTGGATTCATTATTTAAATACAATGTCTCCCCATGGTCTTAATGAAGAATTTGATATAAAACCATTTTTATAAAAAAGTTTTGTAAAACAGTTTTGTAGAAGTTTCTGTATTTACTATATTGCAGCAGATTTTATGAATGTGTGGAGTAATGTTCTTTAATTGTTTGGGGTAGGATTATATATATATGGAACTGTTTCTTCCACTAAATGTTTTTCCTTTTTCTTTAAAAAGGACCTTTTTGTGATGCATAGGTTTGTTAAAAACCTGTATGAAAGTGTTCTCTCAAATGAGTCATGAGTGGGGCTTTGAGGCCTTTCAGACCTAATCCGACTAATTGAAGTCATATGGTGGGTCAGCTGAATGTAAGGCCTACATATATCCCTTCATCAAATGTGTTCACCATTTGCCTGAAGAAGACCCAGTAGGGTTGAAACGTTGCCTTTATATTAAATATGGGACTTTCAAGCAGTGTTGCGGACATTACATTTTTTCATTTTAGTATAAGCGTAAGTGTAGCATTTGTCCTGCACCTGCCAGAAGGTGGGATGTGCACACAATTACTTTTATAAACTAAGAAATCTGTGACCCATCAGAATGTGTGCCGTGTAGTGCCATCTACCTGCCGTAAATCATTTTGTGACTTTGCGGGAAAAATCAGACCTGGGCAAAGGCACTAATAAATAAAACTATAAAACTAACTATAAACTATATAAAAATCATGTTCTTTTCACTGTTAGTCTCGTTTGCTGTTACAGGTCATTTATGATCATCAGATGGAACATTACACAGTTTCAGAAACATTTAAAAGTTACATAATATAGTTACTTTAAAGGCTCAGTTGGTAGCTTTTATAACAATATGTTTTCGTCATGTTTGTTGAAGCTGTCACTATATCCTGAGTCAGATAATCTTTGAAGAAATCACTTCCCCCTGCCTCCTCCTAGTATATAGAAAGTGTCAGCGACAGCTAGTGAACTGCAATCAAACTGTAAAACTAGGCAGCGCTGATCAAATCCGAATCACCACCGTGGTTGCCAGAACACAGCCCAATGTACCACCTGCGGCAGCAAAAGTAAAAGCCAACCCCGGATTCACTCTCATTTTGGAACGAGCTTTGTCCACTTGCCGTTTTGCCCCGCTATATTTGCGTTTGGTCCAGCATTTTCGTAGCTTTCTCTTGGATGCGCGCATGCATGGGTGCTACACACCCAGTGTCCAAAGGCTGACGCCCAAAAATGTTCCGAACACAGCAAAATAATAAAAAGATACAGGCAGAGGGCAGGGTCTCTGTGATTGAGAGTGATTACTTTTGAATGAGTCAATACATACTTTTTTTTGGGGGGGGGGAAATCCTGCATAGTATACCAAACATTCCTAATAAGCTAACTCTAAGCTAAATAAACATCTGAAGCATGCTCTCTTCCCTACCTGACTAAACTTCTATGAATGAACTAATCTCCATTGTGCATTAACTCTCTCCCTCATCCTCCTTGTGCCAATGTGTCTTTGTCTTTAGGCTCCAGGTGGAAGGGCATGTCCAACCAGGAGAAGCAGCCTTACTATGAAGAGCAAGCGAGGCTGAGCAGGCAGCATCTAGAGCGCTACCCTGACTACAAGTACAAACCTCGGCCCAAACGGACCTGCATCGTGGAGGGACGGAGGCTGAGGGTAGGCGAGTACAAGGCCATGATGAAGAACCGCCGGCAGGAGCAGAGAGCGACCTACACACATAGGTAGAAACCAAAGACCAACTTTGCGATAATGCGAGAGAGTTTGTCCCTGGCGGACAACACTAACACTTCGTTCTATTGACAAGAATTTTCTCTGCACCTCCAAACATTGTACACAGCTCCTGCAGCTCTCAAAGCTCTTCTTTTATTCTTGAAGAAACAAACAAAAGTGGAGTATCCTCCAAATAGTTAAGCTGTAATAGTTGGAGGTTGGAACTGTTAACAGTGGTTGGTTTTTGAGTGTTTTTCTCTTTCAGTGATGTCTTTTTTTGCCTCACAAATATACTCACCACATCTTTTCTCGAGAAAAATGAATGGTCAATATCAAAAGTTGACAATGGCCTTAGATTTCATTTCTGATCACTTTATTCAAACCTGTTTTCTTCAGAGTTACTGGGATATTTTCAAGACCCAATCCCCTCAATGTTACTTGCTACAGAAACTCTGGACCATAGAAATAAAATGGATAGAAAGGCCATTGAACTGTTTCCCGTGGTAATTTGATTGGTACACAACAAAATGGTGATTGTTAGTTGTCATTGTGACAATACGTGTCAGTGTGGCCGTAAACCATGTCACAGCTCGCTGGGATGAGAGCGCATATGGGAGAGCAGCCCCACGCAGTTCGGGAGATGTTCTCGGAGTTGCAGGGAGTGAGGACAGACAGTTAAACCCAGCGGCAACGGGTCAGTGGACCGCTAACGTTAGACCCAGCCCGCTGTTCAGCTCATTCTCTGTAACCGATGCAGCATGAAAGCATGGCGGAACCAGCCAGCCACCCAGCCGGTGTTAGTTGGCTAACGTTAGCTTACTAACTGCGCCTTAATGTTACCACCTCGCCACATCGTTCACAGAAAACGAGCCGAATGAAGCTGTCACTCGTGGTGATAGCAATGTGCTTTGTGTGGCTGAAGCATAAGGCTGGCTCTCTGCCTCGTAACGTTACTACTCTGGTGCAGAACCTCAGCTCGGCGACTTGGCGGAAGTCGGCTTATTATCGGAAGTTTATACGTTAATAGCAATGGTACGCATGAAAATGGCTGCTGCTCTGAACATTCTGCTACGTTGATTTGAATGAAAATAGCCTTTCTATCCATTTTATTTCTATGCTCTGGACAGGTAGTGTAACGATCAAATAGATTTATGTTATGACCCCCAGTTTGACCCCCTGTTAGTGGCGCATGTAACACAACTGTAAGCTCAGCCATTTGGACTTTTTCTGCTGAAATGCACCTTGAGAATCATATTCAAATATCCCCCTCAACCTTATATGTACCTTTTGACATTTAACCACCAAGAACTAGATGTATTTTGTTCATCGTTTGTACTGATGATTCAACCAGGAGAGTTGCATGTCCATCCGAACCGCAGAAGTGCTTCACCCAACCTTGTCTTTAGGAAAATAAATTATTTGATTTCATAAATGAAAATACAGTATACAAATGTACATACTTGGGCATACTGTACAGTACTAAAATGAATCAGGATATCATAATAAAGTCGCAATGGAAAACGTGGTTCCATTGCGGTTCTGAAGTCTATAGACAGGAAACGGCGATGACATTCATATGCTACTAATACTAATATCCCATTTTTACACTAATACACCTAATGAAAACATAAAAGCATCAATACTATACAGTCATAGAAATAATAAAACACACATACATTCAGAAAGCACACCAAAGCTTATATACTATACTAGCTGTATGTAAAACTTTTCAGAGGATGGGCAGATTTAATTTCATTTGGGATTTTATTCCACTCCTCCAGACGTGTAAAGAAAAGTGCTTCTCCCTACTTTACATTATAGTTTTATAGGTTGTTCCAGGTTCGATACACTAGCCCTCATATTCAGGCCACGAGAGTCCCAAACGTACTCAAAAAATACCCGGTAAAATAATTTGGACATAGAACTTAATACAATAATTTGAAATGGTTTGGGCTAATATGCGTTCTTGGACTGAGATTAAGGACAACCTTTCATTAGTTTGTTCTGAGCTTTTTGAAGCTCATCTTTTGTTCTTCTAGTACTGTACCACCACTGTACTAGGTGGTACTACTCATGGTATCCTTATCAAGGAACTTGGATGTTCTTGCCAGATACTTTGTCTTTGAATGGGCCTTCCCAGTGACAAAAGAGAGTCATAGATGTGCGGGTCATACGCTGTTCCAGTTCACATTCCAGATCAGAATGGGATGTTTACTTCTGGAAACTCCCAACCAGAATTCCTGATGCTGTGTTAAAAAAAAATGCATGCTACCAGGATCTAATAATGCTGGGGATACGCACGTAGTAGGAGCTGAAAGATATATTAAAATGTGCTGTAATGTTGTAATTTATTTACTAAAATGGATTTCATAAAATTGGTATTGAAAAGAAGTATCGTTCAGGAACTGGTATCGAAGTCAAGGTATCGGTATCGAAACATTTAGAACGATACCCAGCGCTATCCATAAATACTTGTTAATAATCGGAGGACACAGTATTGGATTAACAGTTCAGAATAACCAGTGTGTACTATACATTGTCCTCATCACCTCCATCATATGAAAGGTAAATGTCTCTGAAAATCAGTCAACTGATGTATCAGTAGAAACAAATGAAGCTGATTCATCCTACAGTCTTATTGTACGCGTGTCACTTCCCGTCTTTTCAGTCAAACAGAACCCCAGCAGATCCACTACCCCCACAGCGATGGCCAGTACCCAGGCGCTGCCGGCTCGGTCTCGGTGGCAACCATGCCCTTTCACCACGCGTTACTGGAGCACTACCTGCCGCAGGTCCCCCCTGCGCTGTGTCGAGCGGAGGGCCAGGCTACGCCTACTTCCCTGCCCAGAGAGCGAGAGAGGGAGCGCCCTCCGTACAGCGAAGGAGAGGAAAGCGACGGGGGAGAGAGGAGTGAGGGGGAACTGGTGCTCCTGACAGACTGAAAGGGGAGTGGGAGAGGGGGAAGAAAGGAAAATGGAGGTGAGGGGTGAGAGGGGAGGGTAGCCGAGGAGGGAGGGGGGATCTTTGTTGACTGACGGTCAGAGAAGAAAGAATGGAGGACGAACAGGGGGAAACGGGAGGGATGGAGTTGTCTCCAAATGAGAAAATTGCCCCTCTGTTAGGCAAAAGTGAAGAGATGTGGTGAGAAAACGTCATACTCACTCCCTTGTAAATTAGTTGTTTTCAGTGAAACCCTGCCACACACACACACACACACACACACACACACACACACACACACACACACACACACACACACAAAGGCCCGCTCTTATCTTAGTCATAGACATGTCATCAGCTGCTTTGTTTTAGCACAGAAGCCATGTTGAAGTTAAAATGTAGCCTATTATCGTTTTATGATGGGAAGAAAACAAGAGGCCTCTTATTCCTCTTGTTTTCTTCCCACGGTGACTTTTGGCAAACAAAATGCACCACAGAGATTACATACATCGGAGGAAAGTTTAAAACCAGACCAGTTTGATAGAACCCGTGTTTTCACCTGTCTGACAGCTGAGAGAGCAGCTGTATGGTATTAGTGTGTCAGTACTGCCCCCTGCTGGTAAAGGCTGGTTATTACTAAATAAAAACACCCAGAGGTGCTGTCTGCTCATCTCCCACAAACATTTTATTAGTGTTGAGAACACTGACACGTATTGTAACACAGGCTGTGGCTAATACATTGAATGCAAACCATTTAGGTGGTGGCTCAGTCTGGATGGTGTGACACCTGGTATTTGGCAAGTTTTAACCCTCCAATTCAAATTTGATCTTGAAAGTATTAGAGAGGTAGAATAAGAGAGATCGAAGATGTATTTCAACGATGTAGTATTGCACTTCCATAAAGATGGAGGGGCTGAGCTATCCTGATTTGAAGTTCTCCCCAGTACGGTTCAAGCTCCAAAAGCACTGGATCCTACTTTTCCCATAATGCAACTTCACACTGTGTTACATAAGACCCTTCCCTTCCTGGCAAATGTCCATGTTGTTATAAATGTCATACCCCCATTTTTTAACTCGGGATTTATTTTATAGATTTGTAGTCGCAAATCTCAACCAGAGATACCCCCTGATGAGGTCTGGGAGCGATCCCGCCAGAGCCACAGAACACATGACACAGTTGTTGTTGTTGTCGTTTTACAGCCTGAATGGTGAAGTAAAAACTAATGACTTCAATTAGAATCACACCACAGCAGCACTTTGGAACATTGTCCCCTCAAGATGATTTAAATCACTCTCACTGAAAACAAAAACGTGGCAGGTGTCAGTCATTGCTTCACGCACTTTTAGTGGCTCGAAAGAGAATTAAGCAGAATTTAGTTTGTCACCATCGAGGAAGTACATGCTCCAGTTAAGGCAAGGCAAGTGTATTTGTATAGCCCATTTCATTACACAGAGGTACTTTAAAGCTCTTCACATAATGCATTTAAAAAAAGAGCCTAAAATCATTAAAATGCTAAGTAAAAGGATAGAAACCCTTTAAGAGAAGGTATAAATAGGTCACTGTAATGGTTTACAATCAGACGTTGAAGAAGTTGCATTCCAGATAATGTAGAGTACAATAAATACCAATCTGACCCTCCTCTTCATCGCCGGCTGAGCTGTGCTGTATATGCTGTATCTGTGTGTCTCTCTGTTCCCTCTCCATAACATGGTGGGTTGACCTCAGCCTCACCTATTTTTTATACTTCTGTGTTTGCTTCTTTGTGTGTTAATTGATTGTTGTGTTGAGCACCTGCTATCTGTGATTTTTTTTTGTTGCTGCTTTTGAGATGCTCCTGTGACAAAATATCCACATACTACACCTTAATATATATAAATATATATATATATATATATATTCATATTCATTCAATCTTGAAAAATCTTTTAGGACTCGTCATTTTCTTGGTACTAGTGCTTTGGGCCTTGTTCCAAGATGTTGACATTCTGATTCTTGATTTTCCTGAAGCTGCACTGGAATTAGTTTCATATATGAAAGCTGAAAGTAAAAATTCAATACTTTAGCCATTTATTTTGCAATTGGCCTCATATATAGAATTAAGGTGAAGCTCCATCTGAATAGGCTTCTTATTTCATCTTTTATTTTCCTAGTCCACAGACATCTAACAGATAGGCAAAACACAATCTGTTGTTCATTGGTAGGATGTTTAAAAGAAAAGGTCAATTAATGGTTATGAGCTGTTGACAATGCTATCCAAAGTGAAAGAAATAGAAATAGAACCAAATGAGAACGCAGAACCCAAAATGATCCATGAGTCCTTAGTACATTGTTGGCTATGGTGCTCCATGCTAACAATGTAGCTTGCTGAGTGATATTAGGCTCCACGTTAGCACTTAGCATCCACTATGTTCTTTGATAGTAAGGCTGTGTTCACTGATGGTTGAAGCTAACATATGCGGATTGTTTTAGAAGTAAGCCAAAAACTTGTGTTGTAAAGTCATACAAGCTTGTAAAAGTAATATTTGTGTGCTGTTAGCTGTGTGGACAGACATGTTAATTTGACTTCATGCTGCCAAATGTGTAAACTTACGAAAACACACCCAACTTTGCAAGTAGGACAATTACCTTCCTTATGGGAAATTTGAAATTCAGCGCCTTAGTTCCAATAATCAAATGGTAAACTTCATGCAAATGATGCTACAGTTTAGCATATACCATCTTAAGTGACTGCATGTTCCAAAACTGATTGAATGAGTTAACCTACAAGTTTAAAAGCTGAGTGTCTTAAATGATCTGTAGCTTAATGTTATAAATTGTTCCAGTTTAAACGTAATGCAAGACACAATAAGTGTTGATGACTGGCTAGCTAGGAGCTAATGCTTTACCGCTTTCCATTCCAGTGAAGGTGGTGTTGGAGTTGTGGAGACTGCGTGCATCCCAAAATCACTGCTCAGCATATATGATAAATAATGAGGTCGCATCAAATAGAATAGTGCCAGAAATAGAGCTCTGTATGTTTAGCTTTAGCCTGTAGCACTTCTGAGCACATGGATAGTTTTGGTGTCTTTGTTCTCAAAACTCAATAAGCATATTGACCAATAGGAACATGTGACAAACAAAAACCTAGTGTACTTAAATAACACTGGGCTGAATCCCTGTTTAGCTAACTGCAAGGATGACAAATCAAAATGGCGGGAAAAGACACATTTCAGACCTCAGGGTTGGGGCTTATCCTAAACAATCAGGGTCAGGGCTGTGTAAAGATGCCGGCTTTTCTGCACGGAGATGGATATCAGAGGAAAATGTTTATCTAATTTTAGTGGATACATGCTGAGTCGTTACCCCTGCTGATGTAAATATAGAAAGAGACTTTATTTTGTTTATAAGAGCCTGTGTAATTTAAAGGTGTACGTTTCTCGATGTTTTCAGAGTTTTGTGTTGTTGTTTTTTTCTTGAAAGACAATAAATTGGTTGTGCTAATTGTGGTTGGTATGATTTTTGTTTTTTACATATGTGTGTTTTTTGTTTTAACCTTTATTTTACCAGGGGAAAAATCACATTGAGATTAAAATCTCTTTTACATGTGAGCCCTGGCCAAGAAGGCAGCACATACAAATACACTTTAACATACAACAAGTAACAGACAGACAGGGATGGACAGCAATAAGAAATAAAAACAGAAAATCACATTTTAAAACAAGCGCAAACATGTTGATATTTTTGATGTAGGCTTCAGTATCCATCCATCCATCTTCATCCGCTTATCCGGGGTCGGGTCGCGGGGGTAGCAGCTCCAGCAGGGGACCCCAAACTTCCCTTTCCCGGGCCACATTAACCAGCTCCAACTGGGGGATCCCGAGGCGTTCCCAGGCCAGGTTAGAGATATAATCCCTCCACCTAGTCCTGGGTCTCCCCCGAGGCCTCCTCCCAGCTGGACGTGCCTGGAACACCTCCCTAGGGAGGCGACCAGGGGGCATCCTTACCAGATGCCCGAACCACCTCAACTGGCTCCTTTCGACGCAAAGGAGCAGCGGCTCTACTCCGAGCTCCTCACGGATAACTGAGCTTCTCACCCTATCTCTAAGGGAGATGCCAGCTACCCTCCTGAGGAAACCCATTTCGGCCGCTTGTACCCTGGATCTTGTTCTTTCGGTCATGACCCAGCCTTCATGACCATAGGTGAGGGTAGGAACAAAAACTGACCGGTAGATTGAGAGCTTTGCCTTCTGGCTCAGCTCTCTTTTACGTCTAGCGGTGCGATAAATTGAATGTAATACCGCACCTGCTGTGCCGATTCTCCGACCAATCTCCCGCTCCATTGTCCCCTCACTCGCGAACAAGACCCCAAGGTACTTGAACTCCTTCACTTGGGGTAAGGACTCATTCCCTACCTGGAGAAGGCACTCCATCGGTTTCCTGCTGAGAACCATGGCCTCCGATTTAGAGGTGCTGATCCTCATCCCAGCCGCTTCACACTCGGCTGCGAACCGATCCAGTGAGTGCTGAAGGTCACAGGCCGATGATGCCATCAGGACCACATCATCTGCAAAAAAGCAGCGATGAGATCCCCAGCCCACCGAACTGCAACCCCTCTCCACCCCGACTACGCCTCGATATCCTGTCCATAAATACTACAAACAGGATTGGTGACAAAGCGCAGCCCTGGCGGAGGCCAACTCTCACCTGAAACGAGTCCGACTTACTGCCGAGAACCCGGACACAGCTCTCGCTTTGGTCGTACAGAGATTGGATGGCCCTGAGAAGGGACCCCCTCACCCCTGTACTCCCGCAGCACCTCCCACAGTATCTCCCGGGGCACCCGGTCATACGCCTTCTCCAGATCCACAAAACACATGTAGACTGGTTGGGCATACTCCCAGGCTCCCTCCAGGATCCTTGCGAGAGTAAAGATCTGGTCCGTTGTTCCCACGACCAGGGACGGAATCCGCATTGTTCCTCTTCAACCTGAGATTCGACTATCGACCCGAACCCTCCTTTCCAGCACCTTGGAGTAGACTTTACCGGGGAGGCTGAGAAGTGTGATACCCCTGTAGTGGCACACCCTCTGGTCCCCCCTTTTTAAAAGGGGAACCACCACCCCGGTCTGCCACTCCTTAGGCACCGTCCCAGACTTCCACGCAATGTTGAAGAGGCGTGTCAACCAAGACAACCCCTCCACACCCAGAGCTTTAAGCATTTCTGGGACGGATCTCATCAATTCCTGGGGCTTTGCCACTGTGGAGTTGTTTAACTACCTCAGCAACCTCCACCAGGAAATTGATGCCAATCCCCCCTCATCCTCCAGCTCTGCCTCTACCATAGAGGGCGTATTAGTCGGATTTAGGAGTTCCTCAAAGTGCTCCTTCCACCGCCCTATTACCTCCTCAGTTGAGGTCAACAGCGTCCCATCCTTACTGTACACAGCTTGGATGGTTTCCCGCTTCCCCCCTCCTGAGGTGGCGAACGGTTTTCCAGAAGTACCTTAGGTGCCGACCGAAAGTCCTTCTCCATGTCTTCTCAGAACTTCTCCCACACACGCTGCTTTGCCTCTTTCACGGCAGAGGCTGCAGCCCTTCGGGCCCTTCGGTACCTTGCAACTGCCTCCGGAGTCGTCTGGGATAACATATCCCGGAAAGACTCCTTCTTCAATCGGACGGCTTCCCTGACCACCGGTGTCCACCACGGTGTTCGTGGGTTACCGCCCCTTGAGGCACCCTAAGACCCTAAGACCACACCTCCTCACCGCAGCTTCAGCAATGGAAACTTTGAACATTGTCCACTCGGGTTCAATGCCCCCAGCCTCCACAGGGATGCACGAAAAGCTCCGCCGGAGGTGTGAGTTGAAAGTCTGTCGGACAGGGCCTCCTCCAGACGTTCCCAATTTACCCGCACTACCCGTTTGGGCTTACCAGGTCTGTCCAGAGTCTTCCCCCCACCCCCTGACCCAACTCACCACCAGATGGTGATCGGTTGACAGCTCCGCCCCTCTCTTCACCCGAGTGTCCAAAACATATGGCCTCAGATCAGATGAAACGATTATAAAATCGATCATTGACCTTTGGCCTAGGGTGCTCTGGTACCAAGTACACTTATGAGCATCCCTATGTCTCGAACATGGTGTTCGTTATAGACAATCCATGACTAGCACAGAAGTCCAACAACAAACAACCACTCTGGTTTAGATCAGGGAGGCCGTTCCTCCCAATCACGCCTCCATGTGTCTCCATCATTACCCACGTGCGCTTTGAAGTCCCCCAGCAGAACTATGGAGTCCCCGACTGGAGCCCCATGCAGGACTCCACTCAAGGTCTCCAAGAAGGCCGAATACTCTGAACTCTTGTTTGGTGCATATGCACAAACAACAGTCAGAGTTTTCCCCCCCCACAACCCGCAGGCGTAGGGAGGCGACCCTCTCGCCCACCGGGTTAAACTCCAACGTAGCGGCGCCAGCCGGGGGCTTGTGAGTATCCCCACACCCGCCCGGCGCCTCACACCCTGGGCAACTCCGGAGAAGAAAAGAGTCCAACCCCTATCCAGGAGTATGGTTCCAGAACCAAGACTGTGCGTAGAGGTAAGCCCCACCAGATCTAACCGGTAGCGCTCCACCTCCCGCACAAGTTCCGGCTCCTTCCCCACAGAGAGGTGACATTCCACGTCCCCCAGAGCCAGCCTCTGCTGCCCGGGTCTGGTCCGTCGAGGCCCCTGACCTTCACTGCCACCCATGTGGCAGCGCACCCGACCCCAGCGGTTCCTCCCACAGGTGGTGGGCCCATGGGATGGAGGGATGTCCGCCACGTAGCTTTTTCGGGCTGTGCCCGACCGGGCTCCGTGGCAAACCCGGCCACCAGACGCTCGCTGACGAGCCCTCCATCTGGGCCTGGCTCCAGACGGGGGCCCCGGGCTTCCTCCGGGCAGGGTCACTTCATCCCTTCCTCGATTTTTCATAGGATTTTTGAACCATTCTTTGTCTGGCCCCTCACCTGAGACCACTTTGCCTTGGGAGACCCTACCAGGAGCACAAAGCTCCAGACAACACAGCCCTCAGGTTCATAGGGACACACAAACCTCTCCACCACGATAAGGTGATGGTTCCCGGCTTCAGTATGTGAAATAAAAACCTGCAGCTTTAGCTGATTCTGTAACTCATTCCATGAAGTTGGAGCACTGTAACAAAAAGCAGTTTTTCCAAACTCTGTTTTAGTTTGTGGAACATCATACATTATGTATCTACTTGATCTTAGATTATGTGCAGATCTACTAGATGTTAAGAGTGTAGTTAAATATGAAGGAGTATGTCCAGTTATTGATTTGTACACAAAGGTCAACCAATGTTTGAGCCTTCTTGTGTTGAGTGAGGGCCAACCTACCATTTCATATAATACACAGTGATGGCTAGAGTACTTAGCATGGGTTATAAATCTCAGTGCTGAATGATACACAGAATCCATTTTTAGAAATCCAAGATTTTAACAGGGACGTTGTGGAGTGTCTGTAAAACACATCTCCATAGTCTAAAATTGGCAAGAAGGTAGATTCAACCAACTTTTTCTTGACTTTCTGTGTGAAGCAGGAACGGTTTCTGAAGTAAAAGCCCAACTTTAATTTTGATTTAGTGATTAACTTCTCAATATGCAATTTAAAAGACATGTCTTTCTCCAATATAAATCCCAGGTATTTGTACGAGGGAACTAGTTCTATTGGCCTGCCCTGTAATGTGTGGAGATGAGGCAGGAAAGGTCCATGCTTACGGGTTGTGTTAAAAAACATAAATTTAGTTTTCCTATCATTAAGAACTAGCTTTAATGCATGCAAATTGAGCTGAATATTTTCAAATGTGTGTGTGCGTTTGAGACAGGGTTGTGTGACTCTCTCTCCTACAAGCCTGGGTTCAGTTGGTTCAGCAATTACTTTGCTCCATAATTCAGGTCTCCCAGAGGTCGTTCCCATGGTAACACACACACCACCTCAGCTCTTTTTGGCTCATTCCTACATTTACCCCATATATCATATATCACAGGACTGGGTCCTCTGTCTGGGGCAACTTCCTCTTCTTGTTCTCGTAACCTTTAAACAATTCACTTTTATGCCATATAAGACCCTAACTATTTCTATAAGCTTAACCTTCTGTGCATCAAGAGGTCACCCGGAGTACTTTTAACCACTTCCTCTATTTGACTGCACACAGCTCTTTTGCAACGAACACATACACACATACTCTTAATTAAATATTCCTACAATCAGCACAACAGCGGATTCTTCCATGTTGTATTTTCCCCCATTAGCAACTAATGCAAACTGATCAATCACATTGGAAAAGTCTTAGTAAATCAAAGGAAAGTAAATCAAAATGTGGTTTTCACTTCACTCAACGCAATACTTTGAAAAGTGGATATCTTAACATGTCATGCACAGCTGTAACTAATAACACGTATTACAGCTGCACTTAACAGACATTCCAGGTTAGTAGGCTTTTTCCACAGCAGACATTTTGACTTGTCGTAGTAGGAAAAGCACAGGTGTTACTAACAGCACTAACAATGGCTCTTCTATTTAAGTGTTCCAGTGACAGTGAGCCAGTATATACACGATACCACGAACCTGAAATAAAAGCAGCTTAAATGGAATACAGCCGTCATTAATTTCATTACTTACACTTGTGCTTTTCCTACTGTGTGTGCACAAACTAGGGATACACTGATATTGGATATAAGGCCGATACCAGTCTCACATTGCCAGACCTATCTCCACAGCTCTGTGTCAGTGCTGTCAGTGGAGTATGGTCTGGCTACACCAACTATCTATTCTGGGATAGGGGAAAAAACTCTGGCTTGTTTGTATTTCTTTAAACCAATCACGGCCGTCCTGGGGGGAGCTAAGCCCTGATAGCAGACACAGTGAGAGGGGAGACATCTGGCTGTGAGAGACGCGTCAGATGTCAGGCTTTATCCTACTAATGTCCATCCTGAGCAACACGGACTCAAATAGTTGGATCAGGTATCTGTCAATGAAGCCCATCTATTCAGTTCAATTCTTAGTTATTCATTTCTTCAGTTGTAATGACAAATAACAATTCAGTACACTTATAAGCCTGATGTTGCCTTACACATAAAGAATGATCCCACTTCCACACAGTGAGGCATACAGCTTATCAATTAAAGACTGGTATCGGATCGGTACTTAGTACCGGGCGAAACAACAAGCCCAGGTATGGGTATCATTACGTTCATGGCGCAAACATCAGGTCAAATTTCAGATTGTCCAATATTCTGGCTTACTATCAAATACCTGCAAACCTAATGGCATTACCATTACTTTGTGTTTTGTGCTAATTGTTACTATACTATCACGCTACAATAAGAAGGTGAACACGGTAAATATTATACCTGCTTAACATCAGCATGTTAGCATTGTCCACCGTTAGCATTTGGATCAAAGCACTGCTGTTCAGTCTCACAGGGCAGCTAGCTGGGGCTGTAGACTCTCGTTTGTCATTCAAAACCTTACCAATCAGCTCACAGGTCCTTGAGTTTGGCATAACAAGCTCTGTGAGGAAGGCAAATGGTGTATTTTTTACATTACATTAAATTTAGCTGACGCTTTTATCCAAAGCGTCCTGAAGGCGCAAACTCCAGACAACAAGTAGTAAGTGCAAGCACATTAGCTTTAAATAAGCAGAACTACAAAGAGCCATATGGAAGTGCAGCTTCAAGAAATATATATACATATATATATATACACACACGTTTTTTTCCTTCATGTTTATCCGAGGTGTAGTCAGAAGAGATTTTTAGAAGATGTGTAGGTTTTCGGCCATCCTGATGTCAATAGGGAGCTCATTCCATCATTTGGGAACCAGGACCGCAAACAGTCGGGATTTCGTCGAGTGATTAGTTGTCCCTCGCTGTGAGGGGGCAGCAAGCAGGTTGGCTCATGCAGAGCAGAGTGGGCGGGTTGGGGTATAGGGTTTGACCTTGTCCTGGATGTATGCTGGGGCTGATTTTCTAACGCATTCGTAACCTTCTATCCTACCCATGGATGAATCATTTTCATTTCTTCCTATTTAAAATGTATTGGATTGTTTTATTTCTTGAATGGCAGCTAACTTGGTTTTGATTGGAGTCTATTAAATATAATAAGGTGATGGTGTAAGTGAATCAAAAAGGCACATGAAGTCAAGAGACATTGGGTGTTAGGAGTCATAACCAGTCTGTTCTGCTTGTGCGTGTGTGTGCGTGCGTGCGTGCTTGTTTTACTATATTTGTGGGGTCCAAAAACCGGGGACTACAGTATACTTGCGGGGTCTGCACAGCCTTGTGGGGCCCAACATGCTGGACCCCACAAGGTTAAAGGTCTGTTTGAGGGTTAAGACTTGGTTTTAGGATTAGGGTTAGAATGAGGGTAAGGGTTAAGGTTAGGCATTTAGTGGTGATGGTTAAGGTAAGGGGCTAGGGAATGCATTATGTTAATGACGGGTCCCCACAAAGATAGTGAAACAAACGTGTACGCGTGTGTGCGTGTCCAGCCTTCTCCTTTAAGGTCACTTCCTATTGGCATTAAAAGCCATTCATCATCTCATGATAGTAATAGTTATCCTGAATTGTCATAGCTTTTTCATTAATGTAATCAACATTAGACTGGCTCTCTTATTCTCTTGATATATTAGTTAGTGCATTGTTAGCTTCTATAACAACAACAGAGATGTTTGCAAGACTAAACATAGCCTCAAGTGTGTTGAAAAGGGTTTTAAAAATCCTATTAATTTACCACCTCTTACCATAAATGCCACTAAGGTAGATGGTTTTAACATAACACAGCTGTTTATATTTAGCATTGCCATGAAAAAAACTCCTAAACACTTTATGTATTAAGCAGAGTGACGGCTTTGGTTTGAAATGTTCCCAAGTGTCGCATCACCTTAGCAGCAGAGTGTGAGTGTGTGTGTGTGTATTTTGGCAGGATGTCCCACAGCACAAGTGCTCTCCTTCCTTCCTCCTGTTAAGGCCAACAAACAGGAGGGAACTGAGTGTCAAAAGAAGAAAAGTCATATGTTCGAGGTTTAATGGATAGCCAGAACTTTCTGAGAGCAGACCAATCAAAGGCACACACATTTGTGGTTATTATTTTATACGTTTTAATGGAAATGTTTACTGACAACTGTTAAATAATTCCTCTTGCCACTCCTACAGAGGTGTAAAGGATCACTGTACATTAAGCTTTTCACAGTATTTCTTACAGTATTTACATCCTCCATCTCAGCATCTCCTTTAGCAGTGGATAAGTACATTTACAAAGTCACATCTGCAAGCTAAACGCTAGGTCCCTTTACACAGTGCTCAAAACATTTACAAAAAGTAAATTTAGCATACAAAGGAAAAAATACTCAGTTATCTGTACAGTGTTTTTTAAAATTAAGTTAGTACATTCACACAGAAATAGTGACTCTCAAATGAACTTCAATGCAAACCATCTGAAGCTAACCATTTTGGAATGATTAGAAAACGACAAAAAGAAAAAAGGTGTGAAATGCAATGTTAGATTCACTCAATAAATAAAAACTGCCATAAAACACCATATGAGGCCAAACACAAAGAGTGAAATCAGCTTGGAACAGGAAATTCAGACTCATCTGGGATACTGGAGGTTGCCCCAAAAACAGATCAAATGTGCTGTCTTTAAACAGGGACCATATTCAATAACTACTTGTCGTTTGGCTTATGTTCACCTTACCAAATGTGTAATGGTAAATGTGTCATGAGATAATTGTCAAAGTCATCTTTGTGACTAGTTACTTTAAGCATTTATACGTCTCATTGTTTTCTTATTATGGTCTGTAGAGCCACAACACAAACGTCCAACTTGATTTTAAGTGCAGTCAACAGTGCAAAATCTCTCGCTAACATTTAGGAGAACAGTCGTAGGTCTAATTTGCTCACTTGCGTTGTCACATATACAACGGAAGCATTTGTAGATTAAGCAAAACCATTTTTAACGTCATGAGAAATAATTCATAACTTAACATTTAGTTCGACAAAACAATCCTAACCCAGTTTCTAGCTTTTTCTGAACAGATGTCATACCATGTGATGCACTTGAAAGCTCCTGAAAAAGCAAGTAAGTGAGCCTTGAGTTGAAATGGTTTTGTTAAATCAATTACTTAGATTTAGTTGATGTCCAGTGCTAGTTAGTGTTATTTACCGATAAACTTAAAGGAACACTTTACCCCCAAATCCAAAAACAAATTGACTGCGCTGAAGGAAGCGTTCTCAGGGACGAGAGACTCGTGCTCATGACTGGCGAGATATTAACTTTAATGACGTCCTTTTCGGCTGAGCTGTAATGTTAGCTAGCTCAGACGAGCTAGCAGTATCGATTAGCTACAGGTACAGCTCAGCCGAGGAGGACAAGCCCCCCGTCCACGAGCACGCTTCCTTCTGTGCGGGATACGGTTGGCGGGTGTAGTTCGGTAGAAAGAAACTAGTTCCTACATGACACTGCTGACAACCAGGACTGTGGATTATCTTGAGTGACCAGGTCATGATTTCTGGAAAGAGACATTGCTGTTGAATTTTTCAAATGTATTTTTTGGCACTTTAAGCACCACAAGCCAAGTGCCACCTAGTTCCATCATATTGGAGGAAGGCAGACATCTCTACGGCCGATATCTCCAGCACTGAACTCACACCAACACAATCTAGACTGATAAATAGCACTACAGGTAAGAGGACAAACATGTATTTTTGATTTTGGGGTGAACTGTCCCTTTAACAACTCCGAGATGATTTTGATGCTGAATTTTTTGATGCCATACATCACAGTGGGTAAGACGACCAACGGGCCAAACGAATCAAGTTTTTCAGGACAACGTCAATCGGCCTTCAACCCAACATTTAGCTCTAGCCTTTAACCGACCTTTAACCTACATTTCTCTTCCAAAATCCCAAACTGTGTCAACCAATGGCTTCCATCAGGGTCAGTGTGCTCTATAAAGTGAATAGAGAAATTCATTCAGTGCAAATGCCCTTTTTGTCCAGGCTGAAGTCCTACCAGGGTATTAGGATTGTGCACTCAAGCAGCAAGCTCACTAATTTGGCCATTATCTGCAAATCTACTAACCAGATTACTCCACTACAAGTCCCCTAAAACAAGGGCCTCTGGATTATCCCCAAATGAAAAATGCACTTGGAGTGATTTGAGCTTTTTCAAGACAATTTCGCAGGTAGTTTTTTTTCTTTCAAATGTGTGCCATCAAAAGAATATCTTTATTATATAAATATCATTTATCGAGTAACGCTCAAAACACTTTTTCGCCTCACAGCCCTTAAATGAGTTATAATTCACATTCAGAAGGTTCTGATCATCACGTCTAAGAAATAAAGAACCACTAACACATTTCAAATCTAAATGGGATCCCTCTGAAAACACATTCTCGGGTTAACTGTCCTAACTGAAAAACCATCGACATCAGTTAGTGTCTCTTCTGCTGTTTTGAAGGGCCGCTACTCACTTGGTAAATTATTAACGGTTATTTATTTTAATTAATTAATCGGTTACATGAAACCTGCAGTGGAGGACAAAGGTCAGGGCTCAGTGTCTCCCCCTGATGAGGGGCTGGATATCCTGTGTGGGTGAGAGAGAGGACACATCCCTTTCCTGGAGCCCAGCATGAATGAACAGCTTCAGAAGATCTAAAGCTCAGATTCATTCATTAGTGTGTTGCGTTGATCAGTCCAGTGTAAGCAAATCAGTGATGGGGAGGAGGAGTGAATCCTGTGCTTAAGTTCATTATGAGGCCAGTGCCTGTTTGCCAAGAGACTGGTCAGTGTCAAGGTATGTGCAGGTTTCAAAAAGCCAAAGATCAGCTTACTGGCCATGGTTAGTACTACTCAGCCCGTAAAAACAGTTGTCTAATATCATTCAAGTAGAGCTGAACTGACTAGTCGATTAATCAAATAATCTGCATACTTTGTCAAGCAATAACTGTGAGAAAATGCTAATCAAGCTTGTCCAATGTGTTGATTAGCAGCTTTTCTTTGTCATAATCATTGTAAACTAAACATTAATGGGTTTTGGACTGTTGGTCGAACAATACACACAACAAGATATTTGAAGGGGTTATTTTGGGCTCTGGGAAGTTATGATGAGCATTTTTCACCATTTTCTATCGATTAAACAATTGAAAAAAAAGAATCTGTAAATGACTTGAGAATGAAAAGAATCACTAGTTGCAGCCCTGGACAACAGTTAGACTTGATCTTCCCCAGATTGAACTTGTGCAATGTCTGATTAGGTAACAAAATGTGGCTCCAAATCTGGCATGTGAATGGATTACAGTGTGGGGCTGAGAGCAGTCTCTGAATTCAGATGGCTCGTGGAACAGGTGCTACTGCCTCAAACCTCAACAGATAATGTGATATGAAACCAAACCATGGTGGGAGCAGATCAAAGATAGTAATGTGAGGAGGGAGCAGACACAGGAGGGCATAAAAGAGGGGAGGATGGGGGGGTTGACAGCGGGGGTGACAGAGGTTGCGTTTTTCCAAGAGGTCCGGAAAGTTTAACGGAGCGATTCGCTGTAACCATAAAAGTCAAGAAGGTGGAAAACAGTTTGAGGGCAGAAATGCACACAGAGTTTAGAGTGGCGTTTACACAGGTTCCCTCTCTTTACCCAACATCCATCTCCCCTCCTGCTTCATAGCACTTCCCAATTCAATACAAAGCAACGCTCACTAAAGCAACAAAATCCAAGGAGTTGTTTCACCTGAGATGTTAATGTCTTCACATACATTAATAAATAAATGCACATTTAGCTACTCTCTATCACTGATTGCTATAACACAATAGTGATGCAACCATCAGCCAGTGTATGGAAAGCTTTTCCATTTGCTGTTCCACACACTCAGTGTCTGGAAGGTCCTTTCAGGGGAAAAGTCCACTAGCACACAGAACAGTTTGTTTTACATGTCTAGCAGCAGCAGCAGTTTGCTTGGAATAACTGACAGAAGCTCAAACTGCAACAACAGAAAAAAATCTGCAAAATCAGAGGAAGGATGAACCGCCCACAGTGTTTGATGCACAGTTGATCTCTGGGAAGTGCAGTACAGAAATACTGCAGCTACGAGCACTTAGCATCAAAGATGGAGGAAAGAAGAAGGAAAGAGCGCACAAATCAACTTAAGTGTTAAAATATCTGCAGAGAGGAGGAGGAGGTATGGTATCACCACACACACCACATGTAAAATCTGAGGAATCACAGGTGAAATGCCTCTGTAGTCAGTTTCTAAGCACAGAGAGTGGGACAAACTGTCAATCTGTCAATGTCAGCATCAAACCCTCAACCGTCTCATCCCTCTTTGGAACTTCATTTCCAGCGTTGTGGAACATTTTGGCACCAGAGTGACAGACATTAAAGCAGGTGTCAAGTCTGTGATCTCTACCCCAAAATGTAGCTGCTGTGCTCACTACGCCTTGTTCAGTTGCCCGAAGAGGGAAAGAAACACAGTGGGTTTTTATCAAGATAAATTAAGAACACAAACATACACGAGCATAAACTCACACACACATAACCCATGGAAGTTTTATCAATCTTGAGCTAGAGTTGTGATGAAAGAGTAAGACCAAGCAGTGGTCCATCAACAGCTAGCTCACAAAGAAGAGTTCCCACCCTACAGGACGTCACAGCATAAAACCTGTTACACCCTCACTCCGGTCTTCTCTCTGCAGTCTGTCCTCTCATTCTGGGATCTGCAGGGCCATAACGGCAGGTTTGGTCTTGAAGTACTGGTTGAAACGTAGCACAGCGTACCTGCAAGAAAGAAGAGCAAAAGGTGGTAATGGCACAGGAGGAGGAATCCAGCCTCAAGTTTGAATTCTCCTCACTTTTTGTGTAAGGGAATATCAACTAGAATGATACTGCAGCTATTGTGCATGTTTCCTTTCCACTTTTTAAAAAAAGGACAAAAATATGGCAACTGTATCGCTCACAAATGTTGATACAAAACATATTCTTCCTTTGGGTAAAATACCTTTGGTGATGTATTTGTCCCTGTGTAGCTCGTCCCGTGGAGAACACTAATGTAGCGGGCGCTATTCTGACAGTAAAATAAATAAACTGCTCACAAAAGAAATGAGACTTGGCTTTTAGGGTTTTTAGTTTCAGTCTTTCATAATGCTCCGTTTAACCCACACAGACAGATTCCTTTCAGACACACAGTCCAACCCATCACTTAGGTAATATCCTACATGGGGGGGGTTACCACACACTGCACTAAATCTTACACACACACACTGATTTTTTTATTTATTTGACCTTTATTTAACCAGGTAGGCCGTTGAGAACAGGTTCTCATTTGCAACGGCGACCTGGCCAAGAAAAGAGTGCAAGACAACATAGTTTCACATTCAATACAGGAATACAGAATACAATAGGCTACATAAAGGCTACATAAAGTGCAGATTAAGTAGGCATTA